>NC_047130.1:9630247-9930247 GCF_009829125.3 Periophthalmus magnuspinnatus
TTGTTTCTACTCCTGCTGTTCTGTCTGTCTCCTTTGTGTCCCGTCCTCTCTGTCCTCAGAAGGACACTCAGAGACATGTGAGACAGAGCCGCTCATCTGCCCCTGTCTGTATAAATAGCACATTTCTATGGAAACCCTGCCTCCACTGTCAACACAATCAGGAGTCCTTCTATCACCCAAGGTCTTTGTCATATGAGGGCTGGATACCTTTACTCGAGTATTTGTACTTTTAGATGGAATACGTTTGCAAAGAGAAAAAATTGTATCACTTGATAAATAGTTAAAGTTTAGCAGTGCAGTTTATCCTCAAAGGCCTTGAGAGTAGAATTGTAGTTGTCCAAGGACACAATGTCTTAACTAAGGATTCAACCGCCATTCTCAAGAATGAACCCAACATCATTTAAAAAAAAAAAAGCTTTTACAGATAACAATGCAATGCTGTTTTATCATTAATTACAAAAAACATAGGACATGATGGCCAAGTTCTTATAATTTGTTTTGGTTGTGAAGATCCAATTAAAAAGCAGAATAAGCCTCACTTGAGTCTCTCATTTTGGTTTCTAGTTTCTATGCTGAAATCGTAGACTGTATAAAGAAGTGGACTGAGTGTAACGTCACCCATAGCGTTCGGCTCCAGCTAAATGAAGCTTGTTGAGACGAGCAGTTATAGGGGCAAATTTGAATCCGAGTTTCATATCTGGAATACTGACTGAGAATATCATAGGAACCGAAGAGCCAATCCAGAGCGAGGCTGATGAAGGTAACATCCCTTCCTGCACCTCTGGTTTAGTAGGGAGTGGGTGCCTAGCAACGCTGTCAATCAAACTCGTTGCTAACGCTAGCGGGAGTGACCTTAGGGAAGAAGGAGGCTGATTCGTCTGTTACTAATGCTCATATCTTGATTTATGGACACAATAGTGAAGTAAAAATTATCTAGAGTGAGTTAATACGAAGATTTTAAGACCAAAATGACAGGGTTCACTGCAGCAGTTCCAGAGAGAGGGAACAACATTTCAATGTAAAGTGAATTGGAGCCAGAGTCGATGCAGCCGGAAGTGCGCCCATAATCACTTCGTATTTGGAACATGGTAGCTAGCTATGTCCATTTATATATACTGTCTATAGGTAAAATCCAGTTGGTTTACACCTAAAAGGCCTCGCTCTGATCTGTATGGTCACTACCTAAACCCAGCCCCTGCAGCTAATCATGAATCAGTGCTAGTGCAGCCTCTGCAGCTCAGTGGGTGAATTCTGGAGGTTCTGAACTTTCACATGAGGCATGTGTCCTGTATCTGTAGGTTTAGGTACTAGCGACACAGGTTTAGTTGCGATTGCAGTAGGTTTACCTATTTAAAACAGTAAGAGTACAAGTACATACAGTTCTTTTAATGATAATAGTATGCTATTTTTTACTGACCAAACATACTCATCCAACAGAAATAATCTTGCACCCATTTTGCTGGGGAAAAAATGTAACCACACCACCACTGTAACCACCCTTTATGCAGTATGCAGTATCTGTCATATAAGCAGAGGTGAGACAAAGCAGAGGACACAGACAGTCAGGCCAGGATGACCGGACGTGAGCAGGGTTTAGACGAGTCAGACTTTGAGCTCAAAAACAAACAGTGACTCTGCAGGAGATAACACCTTCAAAAGGCCTAGGGCCAGGTCTGCTGAGATCCCTAGCAAATAATAGCAAGGTTCAACATTTGTAGATAGTAAGTTTGTATCATTCTTTCAAAAACAGTGAATCTCCCATAGAGTTGTATCCATGGGTTTCAGAATGATTAAAATTAGGACTGTTGCTGTAGCCATTAATAACTGAAAACAAAATATTATATCTTTTGAGTGGTGAAAAATGTAACCTATAACAGGAAACCCATGAATGAATGAACCCTCTGTCCTCCATGTCAAATTATGACTTTAAATTTGAGTTTGTGAACGCAACCTGTTCAGGATTAGTGTGGAACATGTCCTTAACGTCTGCAGTAAAATCAACAAACGCATTAGTTCAGTTACTCTTTTGCTTAAAACTCTGTGAATAAGAGGCAGATTAACCACAAATAAAGACAAAAGCAGCTGTTTTCAGAGTCTTTGATTTCACACTATAGACTAAGCTGTTATTATCAGGTGCATTCAGGTGCAGGTAAATTACTTATTATGTATGGCACGCCTGCTGTCATTTTGCCTGACAAATATCTCTGTAGGTTTTTATACAGAGGGATATCAGTCTGGTCACCGCTCCCTCTGTCACATCTCAAACTAAACATATTCGTCCAATCAGATTTGGTCAGATTTCAGTGACAGGAGCTCACTGGTCACCTCATTCTCCCACCTCAGATTAATAGTTTAGTGCTTTGCTCATTGATTCTGCAGAAATCCATGATGTTTTTCAGCCCCTTATGATATTTCTTCCTTTCTTTTTTCCTCATAAGCGGCTGTATTTCTTTTCATACAGACAGACCATGCGTGTCCCTGATTGGCTAATCCACCTGTCAATCCAGCCCATCTGAACTTCGGGAGATTCGCCGGTGACCAGTCTTACAACTTTGAAAGTATTGGAGGCTTGTGTATTCTGCATCCCAAGCAACCGAGGTCTGGATATGGTTAGTCTCCTCATTTTATAAACAATGGACCTTTGCCTGGTCAACCACAAACTAAACATCAAGCTTCACATGCTCTGGGGCTCTGACAAGTGACCATTTTAAAAGGCCTGTCGCTAACCACTTTGAAAGCATTTTGTAATGATATTTGACTTCATGTTGTCCCAGTTTAAATCCCCATAGCAAAAAGCAAATGTTGACAAACATTGCACTATTTCAGTATTTTTGGTTTGTGAGCTTGCTGGTCCTATTTCCCATAGTAGTCAACAGCATCATATGTACAGTATATTGTCTTGTAAAAAAAAAAACATTGCGCACATTTTCTATAAAGAACTTGATATTATTTGATATTTCTCGTCCATAGAGAGGCACAGACTTGTGTTGTGGCTACATATGTTAGCCGTGGCTAGGCTCTTATATACAATCCCTTGGAGAATACAGATCCTGTGTGTTTTGTTAAGGCATATTGTTGATTATTTCACTTGTACTTACAGTTTAAAATACACATAAGCATTAGCAATGATAAAGTCATACAACAAAAGCAGCTCCTTCAATGCAGTGTAATTGAAAGGTCAAATCCCAGCTGACAAAATGTTTTCTGATTCATCCATTGTAGAAACTGTTGGCCCCAAAAATGTTTTGCTATGTTAACTGTAATTAGTTCTAACTTGGATTTGATATTGTCTTCTTTATTATGATGGGATCAGTGAACTCAATTTATGATTAGTATGCCCCTGTTTGCATCAACCCTTTGTCTGCAAGTTCCTCACAAATTAATTCTAGAGAAATTATTATGCAAAATGTATTTTCTGGGCACTTTCTACCATGCAGTAATAATGTCCCCTCACCAAAAACATGTCAGAAGTGGTTTTATATGTCATCCAGGCATGTTTGAATAATCTAGCAATCTAATCTCGCAAGCTCAGCTCCCACACAAGAATTTCCATAAATATACAAAAACATGATACAAAACTGTACACAACAACTTCGCAAACCTGATGCGACGCGCAGTAGTTGCACACTGATTTTGTTGTGTTGCTCTGAAGGGGGAGTCACGGAGGCCAAAGGGACGGCGTGAAAAGAAACTAAACCTTACCAAGCATAAAACATGGTGATTTAAATATATTATGTGTTCGCAGTTAAAAACCCAGAGAAGGGATTGAGAAACTGATTATTATTTTTGATACTTTTTATGTTTATATACTATTGTAATTATAATGATGTTTGTCGCCCTCTACTGGCCACAATGGTAAATGGAACATGCTGAAATTGCTAAGTAGCAGAGCGATGATTAATCACACGGCTTACAGCTTTAGTTTTGACACCGTGAGAAGAGAGTGTCATAATAGTGTGCATAGTGTTACTGGCGATGACATTTGCACTGCACAAGCTGTATGGGACCAAAGGCAGTATATTCAAACACCAATTAAGCATTAAGCATGTCAACTTTAAATTGACACATTTCAGTATAATTGTCATCTGAAATGAAGGAGCTGCTAATGCTAACTTGCGGATATGAAACTAAAACATCTTATATTTGAGAACGTGATGCTAGCTGTAGCGTAGGCTATTATTTTTTATTATTAACATGAGGCAACAGTTTGGAGCAAGCTATAAATATTCACTAAGGTCCTGGGGTTCACACTGGATTTGTCAGGAAATCTCACAGGTTTTCAGATCTTCTCATTTGCAATGTTACACCTCAAAGCTTTTGGTAGAATTAGTTTCAGATGAAAAAGAATCTAGCATAGCACTGAGCATCTCATGAATCCCAAATTTTAAGATAGAATTATACATACATACTATATTATACTCACCAGTGTTATTGCACAAAGCTAGCATCACATTCCCTGCTGCTTTACAATAATCCTATATAATCTCTCCTATACATCCCATTATTCACATTTGATTTGATAAATACTTAGGCATAATACTTCTCTCTTTTACATTACATTGGTGCTATGGCCCAAATACATTATAGGTTTTTCACAGAATGCAAAGCTAGAAGACACAAATGTGCTTGTCGACAACGCCTACTGTGCAAAAGTCTGATTTTATAGAAGATATAAGGACAAATACAAATAAAATTTTGGATAAAAAAAGGCTCTTGGAAATCATTGACCTCTGCCAAGGCACTAGCCCTATTTTGCAATGTTACTGCGACTTAAATACTTTTATATGGATTTGAATTCAGAATGTTAATCTTGATTTGAGTAGTTTTAACTAGTTTGGTATGACTTTTTAAAATATATTTTCTAATGATTTCAACATGGTTTTATTTTTTTGAATCACAAATTAACTACAAGAATTTAATTTGGTAAAATATATTCTTTCCCCAATTCTGCTTAAAATATTGCCTGGCAAATCCAGAATGATATATCATCATAGATTGATACCAGTCACCTATGATTTACAAATAAAATCTAATTCATATCAGATCAGATTAACAGTTTTGTGTTTCGCTCATTGATTCTACAAAAATCTGTCATGTTTCTCAGCCCCCTGTGATATCTTTTTCCTTTCATTTTATTCCTTTATTTTTTTCAATACGGACGGACCATGTGTGTCCCTGATTGGCTAATCCATCTGTCAATCATGCCCATCTGAAAACTGTGATTTTCGCTGGTGACCAGACTCTTTGTAAAGTATTGAAGAAGTGTGTCTTCTGGATACCAAGAAACTTAAAATAAGTCTAAGCTGACACCAGTAAAATATCCCACAATGCAATAATTTAGACCTAATTCAAATCCAAATTCAAATGAACATTCTGAATTTAAATCATTTTGTCTAAACCTGCCACACACTACAGGAGAACTTGATAATTTAGAGCCAGCTTTGCTCTCCCCAACTTCCACCCTGACGACAATGTTTACCTGCTGTGCTTGTCGTTTGTGATGTCTGCGATTTTGAAATCCTGTGTCATATCGTAACCACAAAACATCACCACCACTGCATCAGCCAATAAAACAGAATGTGAGGGGCAAACGGAGTGACGGACACAGAGGCGCAGGATCCAAACTTAGGAAATAGCAAAAAATAATAAGGCAACAGATTTATTTGCTTGTTTTTTGGGGTGTTTTTTTGTGGCGTGCGGTCTCTTTGCTGCAGTCAAACTATTCTCCTCATGCCTGTGGGCTGCACTTTTTGTCCCGCGTTTAAAGACTGAAAAATCCTGTAGTGTGTGGTGGGCTTTATACTTTTTTTTTTCAAACTGCACAGTAAAATTGAACTTACATTTGTAAAAAAAAAAAAACAATTTCAAAATAAAACTTCCATATCTCAAAACGTTTGCACAGTAATCCTCTACATGTCTAGAATGTGCTCTTGGCTATTGGCTTACCTGTATAAAGTTACATTACAGGATCTTTCTAGCCATAGTTGTCCACAATTGCACCTGGCAAAAATGTGCTTCCAAAATCGCGGAACATCTTTTTCTGTTGCAGCACAAACTCGCCATAATAACTACACTCCATCTCAAGCCGTAGATGGTCCTGCTTCCGTTTTAGCGTCTCTGCTCGTTCCACATTGTCCGTTATTCCTCATTTCAACTAGAAAATTCTCTCCTCCATGTGCTCCTTCGATGGCCTCCCCAGTAGCTAGCTGTTTCATTCGCATATTTATGGATCCATAAGTCCTTTTGGGCCTTACGAACGCCGCTCTCCGCCTGTACATCTCCCCTCTGCAAATCGACACCATCAGTAGGACGGACAAGAACATTCCGCCCAAAGTTAGCAACCCCAAACCCGCGATAATACATTTGTCCAGGTGCGATCCTAACTGGGCATAGTACAGTTCCAGTTTTTCCATCTGGCGAGCCGATATCGTGTCCGGGTCCACTTTGGCTTCGCGTGGAATGGTGTACGCGATGACCACTAGCACGATGCCGCTAACCAGGAAGACCAGAGCGAATATGAAGCCGTAGTCTGCAGAGTGGTCATCCCCCGGGTGCTGGTGGTACTCGCGAAGATCATGAGACTCAGCAGGCTCGGTGCCGTCCTCATCTTCGTAGCACAGGTCCTGATGTTGCTGCGGAGAATCGGCCTGGACAAGACAAGAGTAGAAGTAAGTAAAGCCGCAAATCACCAATGTTATGTGCAACAGTGAAAAGTGAACCAAGTTAAATCAGGTGCTGTACTTGATTTTTATTGTCTTTAAAATGTGAAAAACAGAACCAGTACATTTTATATTGTTTGCAGTGGTCCAAAGTAATTCTCCACTTTATAAGCATCCAAATCATTCACGGTGATGAGTTTATAAGCACTTTTCACAGCTTTTATAGATCAGAAGCCATCACAGTAATGCTAGAACTAGAACGCCAACATTACAGCCAATAAAAACAGTTTATAACTAGATGCAGGCATTACACAGCTGTTTCAATTTGACTCTAAGAGCTGCTTTTACAATAGGCCTATAACTGTATTCTAGAGCCGCACAAACTTACTTTTTTACATGAAAAAATCAAGCACAGCTGCTTTAAGGAATAACCTTTAAGTTTATTTCAACAAAATCTGACTGGTGCTTTACTTAAAACTGATACTTTGTAGTATATGGGTAAACATGAGTTAAAGAGTTAAAAGGTGGACTATGTAACTTTTCTGAGGCACAGACCCCAACTCGCAACGCTATAGCGACCATCTTCTAATTCAACTAAAATTTAGTATTGATTTGTATTCAGAAGATGAATCCCACACTAGCTAACTTTTTCTATTTTTGACAGAAATGTTCCACAGTATGCATTAAAACATATATCTACATGAAAACAAGCTACAGGTCTAATTTGTGGAGAGGCGAGCCTGCTTAATAGTAAGAATACATGCTTTTCAAAGTGTTATTAAGAAATTGAAAAATGAAAGGCAGATTTGTATAATACCAAAGATGTTGCAATACTGAATGAAGCTATTACATAAATGGGTTTTTCTTTCTTAATGGCATTGAAGACAATACCAGGGTTCATCATTTCTGCAGGCACTTTTATCTTCTTATCATCTCTTGTGTGTCTTTTTACGATGACTAACCACTTAGCCTGAATAGGTTTGGTCACCCTCCCCCTGCTCTCAAACCACACTGTCCTTGTTTCTTTCTAGGGGCCTGGATTAATCACATGCATTCTATTCACCATTGATAAATAGGCTGCTCATTTTATTCAGAGCCCACACACTCGCTGATTTATGGTGAGTGATAATGTTTCATAAATCTAATTTCTTAGGTTCAGCTCAGTTATATTTTGTCGCTACATCATTTACAGCACACTCAAAAGTGTTTATATGTCAAATCAAATGAATCTCGCTGCAAAGTTGCCAACTTTATCTTATGTTGCCCATAAATTTCCTTCATGTTTCTACCTGCATAGTCAATCTTCAAGGTGTCCTATAGCTTGATGGAGATGTTGCCGATTTGTAATGTTCCATAGTTTGGGATTAAACTTCTGTCTATTACATGCATTCTTAATGTGAGCAGGGTCGCTTCTCCACAGGTCTGGCTGGTAACTTGCCTGATGTCGCACCTGCACTATGTCAGCAACCACTAAGATTTAAAACTACTGCTAGCTTGTTTTTTGTTTTTTACTGAAACCTGAAAGTGAAGCCATACTTAATACACACCATTATCAGACTCACTTAGGATTTCAGAGCTTAACTACAAAGCATCTACTTGTACCTTACAAGTATCCAAAAGAATGAAAAGCCTTAACATAGATGGCTCTTTTAGGTCAATTTTCATAAGATGCACTTGCCATTAATTTGTGTCATTGTCATCTGGAATGGTTCCTTGTGTTGCAATTTCCCAATCAAACAGTGGTTCAGACCAGTCACAGAACAGCATTGTAGATTGAGCGGGGTCAAAGGCAAAGCAAACCAAAAGTAAACAAATGAACCAAGACTAACATTGTAACGTTTCAGCCTATTTTAGCAGAAATACAGACTATTTGGAAGATGTCTGTGCTTTTCTCTCAACTGGACATGACAAAAGTTAGATTTCTCAACTTGTTTCACTGTTTTAACGCTTCGACCAATCAGATTCAAGTATTCGTGAAGTTCCACCTTTTCCCAAGTACATTCAGCGAGAGCCATCCCAGCACATAGACCAGCTTTTATATATAAATAAATATAACAGAATATTTTCAAACATTTATTTTAACGGATCCTCATGGGCCTATCCACAAAAGCCTCCAACCACCAAACACATCCTGTTGTGTCTGAATTGGCGTTTAAACTTCTAACTCTTACCTTTGCGTTACTGTTAGCTGAGGTTGCGGGCGCACAATTGCCACTCTCCTGTAGTTCCTCATCCTGTAGGTAGGAGGCATTGTGGAAGCCTCTGGCCCCGCTCCTCACTGGGACGGGGCCTGGACTGGCCCCTCTGTCGGCTGTCCTGCCCACAGTGGCCAACTCCTGCAGCTCCACACCGTTCATGCTCCTCTCTGACCATGCATCACTGCTGGGACAGATGAGTTTCAGATCACATTTCAACATTCAACAGCATGAACCACAGAGCGTGTACATAAATGCTCTGTACACAGCCGCCGCGTTTTGAATAGGAAGTGATCATGGGTGTGCCTCTAGCTCCATCGACTCATTTACAGTGAAAAATTATGACCCCTCTCTCTAACTACTGCAGTGAGCCTCATCATTTTGGTATTAAAATATCCGTATTAACCTGCTCTGATAAGAACATGAATAACAGACAAATCAGGCACCTTCTTTCCCCAAGGTTGCTCCTGGTAGCATTAGCAACAGGTTAGACTGACAGCCTTGCTAAGTGCCCGTTCCCTACTGAACCAGCGGTGCGGGCAAGAAGGGGCGTTACCTTCAACAGCCTCGCTCCAAATTAGCTCTTTGGTTGCTATGATACTTGTGGTCGGACTTCCAAAAGTGAAACTGGGCTCCAAATTCGTCCCCCTAACTGCTAGCTTCAATGAGCTTCATTTGAGCGGAACCGAACGCTATGGGTGATGTTACACTCACTAAGCCCACTTCTTTATACAGTCTACGACATGATAACTGTAGATATGGGGCAAAGGAATTTACAATCGGTGAGGCTAGCAGATGTAGGCCTGTCACGATAACAAATGTTGGAGCACGTTATGTTGTTACAGATGTACTGCGATAAACGATCATATTGAAACTACTTAATACCACTGACACAATAACAATAATACAAGATAATGCCAGTAAACCAATTTTAAATAAACTGTATTATTAAAAAGCCTGAGCTATGGAATTTGTTGATTTATATACTAAGTGGATGTTCAGATACTCAAAGTGCTTTACATTGCATTATTCATTCAATCCCCAGATTTGATGATGATATACTACTTCTTACTCAAAACAGACCATGAATCAAATCCTCCAGCAAAGGTAGTCCTGACCAAGATCTGGAGACGGGTCCCTGAGCGCTGCACTAGGCCTGTCACGTTTTTTTTATTTTTAATTAAATTGACTTATCACTCAATGCATGACAGATAGAACAGTCATTTTTGGGGGTCAATATTTATCATAGAGACATTTTCTTTGCATAAATAGGAAAATTTTGTTATGTTTTTTCAGTACTACGATGAGATTAGAGCTTATGAGAGTTGACTCATTGCATTACATATACAAAATAACTACTATAAGTGTCCCATTGTTATTTATTTATTGCAGCTCATATATTTATTTATTTATTTTTTTACAATTTTGTACATTTAGAATATTTTTGGGGGATATTTCTGATTTATGGTTGCAATATTACCGTTTATAGCCTATATTTACTTCAGCAACGTATCACATCTAAAAATCTGTTATCGTCGGACTGAAGGATGGGTCAAATGGGACACATTTCCGTACGAGGGACAGTAAAGTGCACCTTAACATCTGCAGCCAGGAAAAAAGGCTACCAATTGGCTCAGCATTATTGACAATCCAAATGATCCAAAAAAAAAAAGATGAATGATTATTACACTATTTAACTCTTTAAATGTCTTCGTGATTCATCTGAAACACATCTGAAACAAAAGCACATTAGAATAAACCCCATAAATCAGCTTGTGCCCTTTGTTCAGATATTATGGAAACTAGGGAGTCATTCATGTAGCTCATAATTACATCTCATATCAAAGCACCTATCCGACACTGGTTTGAATATTAAAACCAGGATTAACAGTGTAATCATAATCCCCAGTCAGTCATTCAACAGAGTACAGGTAAAGTAGTCATCTTAATTATGACTTCTAGTACTGCTGGTGTACTTAAGTGAAGTGCAGTGAATAGCAACACCTGCTGCTTGGAGATGTTATCGCTTTGTCTAAAAGGTTCCACGGTATGATGTTAAAATGCATCTTGCTCATTCAGTTAGTTTTTGATTGCTTGCCAAACGTGTGTTCTGAATGTGAGCAGACCCATCTCTCCACTGATCTGATCTGTAACTTAGGCTGGTGGTGTCACTGTCCCTCTGCTGCTTGTGTTCACAGAGATAGAATGTGTTTAATGCTATACTGTGGAATATTCTAGGGAAAGCAATAACATCAACATTGAGATGAGTATGTGACTGAGCCTCCACTGAAAAAAGGGCTACTGAAAGAAGGGCGACGCTGATGGTGAAGAGGAGGAGGCTGATGGTTCTGCTGCTGCGGTGGTGGGTGCTAGGAATGGGAGAAAGGGTGCTTTATGGTTTGAAATATGATTGGTTGAGAGCCCTCCTCGTCCTGCATTAAAGGAACAGTATGTAACTTTCTGAAGGTGGGAGGACACCTGCATAATTCCATGGAAATAGAAAGTTAAAACCATTTGGGAAAATTCTCCATGGAAATAGATACGTTTTATGCCTGTGGAACAACAACATCAGAGTCAGGTTTGTGGAGATGCGAGCCAGCTCATAATGTTTCAGTGCAATAAATAAAACCAAACTATTAAAACAAAAAACAAAACAATAAAAGCCCAACAACTATTTGAGTCTATTTTTTGGCTAAAAAGTTACATACTGTGGCTTTAAAGATAAACAATTTTGTTTGGTGATGTATTTTTGTCTGTAAAAGAGCCATATGAACCATCTCACACTCTGAGGACTTCAGAGACTGGCCTCCTGCTGGTGCCCAGAGTCAGGACTAAACATGGAGAATCAGCATTTCAGTTTAATGCAGCTAAACCCTGGAACAGTCTCCATGAAGATGTGAGACAGGCCTCTACTTTAACAATGATTAAATCCAGGCTCAAAACAGTTTTCTTCAGCTGAGCATATGAGTGAAAGGTTTTTATTCTGCACTTTTCTCATTTAATGTTAATTTTATGATGATTATTTATGATTTTTATTTTATTTATTTTATTACTTATTCTGTAAAACACTTTGAATTACCTTGTGTATGAACTGTGTTATACAAATAAACTTGCCTTGCCTTGCATATGTAAAAGTAATTTATTAACAATACAAAAATACAAACACATGAAATTGAAGATGCATGAGACAAATGCAATAAATGTAATGCCATATTGTGATCACCTCTATCATAAAAGTTACCTGGTGCCTCTTTAAGTTACTGCAGAGGTCATGTAGCCTATGATGCTGCACATGGTAGACATATGCATACAGACTTATATAGCCCTATCCCTACATGGTATATTCCCTTGTTGTCATAAACCCACTGACACACTTTCCCTCTGTCTCTGACCCCTCGCCTCTCCTTTGTCACGTGATCCACCTTGACCTTGCGATGCGCCAATGCCCAAACCTCCACGACCGACCGACCGCGCGCGCGTACTGTCTCCATCTGCCTCCACCGTGCACGCGCGAGAACATGCACACACGTGCGCGCGCGCACGAGATAACATCGCCCCTGAGAGGGACCGATAAGACACTGACACTAACGACTCCTATTTATCACGGGGCGCAACGGAAGATAACGCGCGCGAAAACGAGATGCGATACGGCAGCGCGGGTGAAAATTACACAAATTTGTAACACCAACCGAGTGTCCGCTAAGGAAACACCGGTTGTGTGCGTGTACAGGCTTTAGCAGCGTACACACACTCTCACAAACAAGGCAGAAAGGGAGCGTCAATGCACCGTTGGGGAGGGGGGACATGGGAACACGCGGTGCCAACGCGCTAAACTACGGTCTTACCTGGAACTGCGCGTATCGTGAGCGGGCTCTGGAGATGCACGTATCGCTCCTCCATCTACCCGTCCATCCGGAGAGAGGGGACAGAGCGGTGCAGGGCTGGTGTTGCTGATGAGAGAGGAGAGAGTGAAGACCCGCTCTGAGCATGCGCAGAGGCGGCGTGGGTCAGCCTAGAGTGAGGAAGGAGCGCTGGGGAGGACGTGATGCGCGGAATCCAGCTTGAGTTTTACAATAAACATATTACAACAGTGTGTGTGTTTGTGACTGCGGTAGAGTGGTTATCCTGTCTTCTCCTCTCATTAAGGAGGTTTGTGGGTTAGACTCCTGATGTCTGTGAGTGGAGGTTGTATGTCCTCCCCAGGGCTGGTCCTAGCTTTCAAGGTAGCCCTAAGCTGGATTTGTCTCTGGGGGGCCCCGGCAGTGGATGTGTCCTGGCTCAGCTGTTGGTGATTCACATTTAACAAAATTATGACTCTGCTCTCATCACCTTGACCAGTTGGGGGGGGGTATAAAACAAATGTAATCGTTTGAGAGGGATATTTAAGCTGCTGTAAACACACAAGCCCTGTTTCCAATAAAACTCACCTGAAGGATTATTAGGAACACCATACTAATACGGTGTTTGACCCCCTTTCGCCTTCAGAACTGCCTTAATTCTACGTGGCAATTATTCAACAAGGTACTGAAAGCATTCTTTAGAAATGTTGGCCCATATTGATAGGAGCATCTCGCAGTTGATGGAGATTTGTGGGATGCACATCCAGGGCACGAAGCTCCCGTTCCACCACATCCCAAAGATGCTCTATCGGGTTGAGATCTGGTGACTGTGGGGGCCATTGTAGTACAGTGAACTCATTGTCATGTTGAAGAAACCAATTTGAAATGATTCGAGCTTTATGACATGGTGCATTATCCTGCTGGAAGTAGCCATCAGAGGATGGGTACATGGTGGTCATGAAGGGATGGACATGGTCAGAAACAATGTTCAGGTAGCCCGTGGCATTTAAACGATGCCCAATTGGCACTAAGGGACCTAAAGTGTGCCAAGAAAACATCCCCCACACCATTACACCACCACCACCAGCCTGCACAGTGGTAACAAGGCATGATGGATCCATGTTCTCATTCTGTTTATGCCACATTCTGACTCTACCATTTGAATGTCTCAACAGAAATCGAGACTCATCAGACCAGGCAACATTTTTCCAGTCTTCAACTGTCCAATTTTGGTGAACTCGTGCAAATTGTAGCCTCTTTTTCCTATTTGTAGTGGAGATTAGTGGTACCCGGTGGAGTCTTCTGCTGTTGTAGCCCATCCGCCTCAAGGTTGTGCATGTTGTGGCTTCACAAATGCTTTGCTGCATTCCTCGGTTCTAACGAGTGGTTATTTCAGTCAACGTTGCTCTTCTATCAGCTTGAATCACTCGGCCCATTCTCCTCTGACCTCTAGCATCAACAAGGCATTTTCGCCCACAGGACTGCCGCATACTGGATGTTTTTCCCTTTTCACACCATTCTTTGTAAACCCTAGAAATGGTTGTGCGTGAAAATCCCAGTAACTGAGCAGACCGGCCCGTCTGGCACCAACAACCATGCCACGCTCAAAATTGCTTAAATCACCTTTCTTTCCCATTCTGACATTCTGTTTGGAGTTCAGGAGATTGTCTTGACCAGGACCACACCCCTAAATGCATTGAAGCAACTGCCATGTGATTGGTTGATTAGATAATTGCATTAAAGAGAAATTGAACAGGTGTTCCTAATAATCCTTTAGGTGAGTGTATTATTTTCAATCTAAATGTATGTGCTCTTGGGGGCCCTCTGGTGGCCCCTAAGCAGCTGTTTAGTCCGCTTATAGCAGACATGTCCAAACTGTGGCCCGGGGGCCAAATGCGGCCCTCAAACAATTTTTCTTGGCTCTCAAGCTTCCAGGTGAATCGGCCCAAATTACTTTAAACACTACTTTTTACTGTACATTTCTGAAAATCTACTTTAACAAGCCCAGATCAAATATTCTATGTGCCCCATTGAGGATGTAAACATAAATAAAGGTCTAGTGGTTCAGTCTAACTTGATATAAACACACAGATTTGAAGTATTCACTGTATTGGTGACCAGTCTAAGGCCCTCAATCGGCCCTCAGCTTTGTCTGTGTTTTTATATGTGGCCCTTAATGAGAAAAGTTTGGACACCCCTGGCTTATAGGCTGGGCCGGCTCTGGTCCTCCCTGTGTTACTGTGTCAGTAGTAGTAGTAATCAAACCTTTCAAACCTTAGATACCTAAAGTAACATCTTCCAAAATATTGGTAAATTACTTTTTCCAGCCAAATAACAAGAGTAAATTTTTTGTAAAACTATTTTTCTATGAAGCTGGGTAATTAAATACTAAACTGTAGTCTTTTGAACATATGTGAAAAAGTTGGATCTTATGAAAGAGTCTAATTGCCCGTCATTGTGAAATATTTAGCAGAACGGAAATGTTTCTTACTACATATGATGTAACACAATGCTCTATCATGAGAAGCTTAAATAATAATAATAATAAATAGGTGTTTCTAATATACCATATTTATTTTGACAAGTTAGGGGGGAGCTCTATTATAGAACTCCTGCTAGAAAATTATAAAAGAGCAAAACTTCTGCTGTCTGAATGCGCCTGACTTAGATCCCAAACAAAGTCACTCCTTCCTCAGCCATGGTTTTGGGGCGGGGTGCACTCAAAGACAGGGTTTATGGGTAATATGTAAATTAGACTTACTTGCTCTCCACTGACTGCTTATCCACATTTGGTTTGTAACTACAAGAATCCCTCCTGGTTTTAGTAAAACAAAAATGCAATTATGTGTGTGTGTAAATTAAAGTAGAGTAAAAATAGTCCATGAACATTCTGGAGTAAAATGAGAAGTAGATCATATTATAGATATGATATAAGTGTATGACAGAATTATTGTTGACAGAAAAAAAAGTTACTGCAAGAATCCTTTTAATACTTCCATTCAAATAAGTTGATATATTTATTACATTACATTTATTTACATTATTTGCCAAACAAACTGAAAACATCAAACCAGACAGTCAGATAGATTATAACACACATCAAGAACGTTTCAGTACATTCAGTTAAAGGTCAAGGGTCCGTCACCTCCTTGTCTCCATGGAGATGTCTTTGTGTTGGCTAGAATGTTCTACAGTGGTATTTAACTCATCTATCTCCATGGAAACAAGCATGTGCCACCGCCAGATCTATGGAGTAAGACAATTTTCAATGTATGTCAAATAACACACCTGTAACTGGATAAATGCACGATGGTTAAGTTTAACGTCATACTGTGAAACATTCCAGGCAAAGCAATAATAATAATCACCATGGCGACAAACAGTTGACGGACCCTAGACCAAAAAAGTTACATAGTGCAGTTTTAATGATCTGAAGGAGGAAAATAGGGCTCTGTTGAGTTACTGTGCAAATATGAAAATTCTATTGTTCATATGATATGGTTGTGATGTGACTGTGTAGTGAGGTTGTATTGATTATGAAAAGACAAAACATTCTTCTGTTTAATGTACATTTTCTGTATTGTTTTCAAAGGCTCTGTACCTGACTTTTTTCCCCATGTATTTGAGCAAATTTTGTCTTACGTCTCTACAGGTAGCAGCTCTTGAGGTCAAAATAAGTCCACTGCATGCTGTCTGTATTGAATTAAAAAGCTTTTTATTGTCCGCTTATGAGGAAGTGCCCCGTTAGCATGCTAGTTGTTGCCCTCTGATCGTTAAGTCTTCTCTTGGAATGCGAAAGGTAAGTGAGGAATAACTTTGGACCACTGCAAACCGTTTAAAATGAGCTAGTTTTGTTTTGCACATTTGTAAGACAGTCAGGTACTGAGCCTTTAATTAAGACACTGTAGGTCGATTGGGGCGTTCAACAAAAGAAAAAAAAAAAAAAAAGCATTGCATATACATTAAGTTTTGGTGAGCGTAATTTGTGTTTTATTTTGATAAGTAGCTCATATCAGTCGAAGTAGTAGTTCTGCACAAAGTAGAAGTCGCTTGATTTAAAATATGGGGTATAGTTGTAGATGAGAGCCTTCTCCTCCTCGTCTTTACTGGAAAACCTGTGCTGGTTTTTCCTGGCTGAAGAAGGCAAAATAAAGAGACACAAATGTATTATTCTTTTATTTGCTGAAAAAAACAGCACTTACATGAAAACAAAATGAAAAAAAACAAAAAAAACAACAACATTTGAGCACTTTATAAGAGATTTGAGTTGTATTATGACATATTGTACTGCTTCAGCGTAACTTATTTTGGAGATTTCAATAGCGATTAACTGTTTTTGATGTATTTATTATTTTGGAGAATTGTGTTGTTTTGTTCTTCACCATATTAAAAGGTAGCCTGCACTATTATACTTTAGTACAAGACAATACACATTCGCAACTTAACCTGTGTTGCCAGTGCCTTAACCTGCAGATAAAGGACACATGCAAGTTTTTCCCTCCTTCTTATTATATAGACAGGCCTCATGTGAAAGCTCAGAATGTCCAGAATGTCCATACTGAGCTGCAAATTCTACACTAGCACTGATTCATGATTGTCTGCAGGTGCTGGGGTTTCGATAGTGACCATTCAGATCAGACGGAGTCATTTTAGGTTCAAACCAACAGGATTTCAGCTTTGAAACTGGCAACCCAATTGAGAGACTTATACGAGGCTCATTCTGCTTTCTGAGAACAAAAAACACCAACTTATAACATAAATAAATGGGACATCATGGACAATGTTTTTTGTAATTAATAATAAATCAGCTTTACAGTTGTTATCAGTATAAGTTATATTTAATTTGAACATGTTCCTTGTATCTGGGGACACAGTACAGAACATACTCAGGCAAGCAATAGCATCTCCATGGAGACAAGCAGGTTAGAAATATTAGTGCGCCTTTAAAGTTCTATACCTGATTTTTCTTCATGTAATTAAGTAAAATTCATCTCAGTGAATAATTAGGTTCTGAATACAGTACATAAGTTAAGTGAGGAATAAGTGGACTGCTGCAAACTGTTTAAAGTAAACTAGTTCTGTTTTTCACATTTTTAAGACTTTTTCCTTTTGACTGCACCTGAGGAATATGATTTTGAAGTATTCTTGTACTTGTTAGACTGGGTTACCTTCCGAGACAAAGAAGCTGGCAGTGTAGAAGGAGGTCTGGACAGCAGAGGCAGAGTGGGCCATGCCGGGTTTGTTGATCCACTCAAAGGGGCTTTTCTCTGGATGCCACTGCACAGCATAGAACGGGTAACGGTAGGCTGACCACCACAAAGCAGAAACATGATTATTTTGTTGTTTCAGTGTTGACATCTTTTCACTGAGCTAATGGCATCTTGTAGGCAGGACTGCTCTAATAACATACTGAGCTTCAATGTTCGATAGGCCAATAATAGTGTTAAAATGCAGATTTTTGTTGTAATGGAGCTTAACTGTGACCACCTGCTCCTGGTTCTGGAAGTAAATCCCATTAATTTCACTCATTACTCTTCTTATTGCTCATAGACTTTCTGAAAACAGTTTGCAATGTAGCTCATGCCTAATCAACTATGCGGTAAATAATGACCACAAGACTTATAATTGAATTTAAAATCTGTTTTTGAAACTTTATAAAACACTAAGATACTAAAACATTTTACATGAATTTTAGTTTGCATATTGTTGGATAGGCTCCGTGATGCCTTTGAACTTTTAATATTTGAAATTTTCGAGGAGTCTACGGGAAAAATGAATGGCGACTTTGAAGTACTTTCTGTGCTGTTACAATTAAGTTTTTGAAGTTTAGAAAACTCCAAAGTACCAGTTCAATACCTCTTTTTAAACCCAGTTCAAGCCACATGTCTAAGCACAGGGGCAAATTCTGATTGAAATGTAAAGTCTATAAATGAGGTCAAAGAAGAGAGGAGGATTCACTTTGGAGTGTGGAACCATGACAGACAAAGGTATGACTTCTGTTGGGGAGTATGTCTCAATTCACACACCAATAGAAGTTTTGCTCTTTTACAATTTTCTAGTAGGAGTTCTATAAAAGAATTCCCCTCCCATATGTATAAAAAAAAAATCTATATACTGAATTAGAATAGAGGACATGTCAGTAGTGCTATTAGGAACTTGCATATCAGATGGATTCATAAGATTATAATGTAGTTAATAGGAAGTCTGTCTCTTATCTGGTTTTATCAAACACAATCATGTCTGAAAGCCATCAATATAAGCAAAATAACTTAATATCTGTATTCATATAGATATCAAAAAATGACACTCACTCAGTTGTTGACTGAATGTAACAAATTAAAAATGTTCAATGTCAAGGACCCGTTTTATTTAAATTGAAGTGTTAAACATTTACTTTGTTTTTTTCAATTCATTTAGAGCTGTTGGTGATCAAGTGTGGAGTAATAGTGGGCCCTGGTGGACACATTTAAGCAGTACAGCGCAATTTAGACAAAAAAGTAAAAAAAATAAATAAATAAAATTAAAAAAAAAAACAATAACAAAAACAAAGTCAATATGTGGTGGCTTACCTTCCATAGTGGAGATGAATTCTAGCTTCCCGTCTGTGTTGGTGGACAGGACCTTGTAAAACCTCTTGAGGTTGGCATTTCTGCTGTAATTCTGTAGGTTACAAAATAAGACATAAGTTTGGGTTAAAACAGGTTTAATGCTAGTTTTGTAAACATGCATTTAAAAAAAATTGTTTTACAGTCAAACATATTCCTTGTCATTAGCAATACATTTTGTGTACAAGATATATTGTGTTTTAAATTTGGTATTTAAATGCTACTCCTTGCATTTGCACCTCTATAAAAACTTTGGCTTGTGTTTTGAGTAAAAAAAAACCTTGCATGTACATAGATGATGATTTGATTTAAAATTTAGTTCATTGACTTATCGACTTGATATCAGAAGTTCCTTTGAGTTCCTGTTCAAAACTGAAGAACCAACTCTTTGCACTATAGAAGCAGTGGATTTTCATTTATGAGATTTTAATTTCTGATGGCTTAGCAACATAAAAAAAAAAAAAAAGTATGTGACCCAGTGTATGACTTCACTTTATGAACTAAAACAAAGCGCAGAGCTGTGGGCGGGGACAGGGGGAGGGTGCAAACAGAAATTTTCAGAGCACTCAAGTCTCAAATGCAAGACAATCGAGGAACATGTATGAATCAATTAACTGTTGATGTTGTTACTAGGCCTGTCACGATAGCACATTTTGAACAAAAATATACTGCTGAAGAAAATACAGATGAAGCCATAATATTGAAACTAAATGATACCAGTGACACAATATCAGTGAAGCAGGATTCTCCCAAAAACGTATGCAGAATTGTTTAAGAAAAATAGCCGGAGTAAACGGTTTAGTAATTAGTTTGTATCTGTTATGAATTGTTATTTATTCAACCCTCCACATTCATTCAACCTTCTACAGCTCAAATTTTATACTATAGAGTCTCCTTAGACAAAGCACTTCACCCACATTGTCCTGTATGAATGTGGTGTGTGCACGAATGATGCAGATTGGCAGCCTCGCTTCCGTCAGTCTGCCCCAGGGCAGCTGTGGCTACAGTGTAGTAGCTTGCCATCACCAAGTGTGGAAATGAATGAATAATGACTTTAGTGTAGTGCTTTGAGAGGCTTTGAAAAAGTGCATTACAAGTGTAAACCATTATTATTATTATTAATAGAAAGAAAAAGAAGTCACAATACATATTCACTCCTATTGTTCCATCTCTCATTTACTGAACAATAAGTAGATGTAGTACTTATCATGACAGGCCGATAGCTGTTACATTTGTAAGGTAAGATTCAGTAAATCTAATCCATGTAGAAACGTTCCTACCAGCATAGACAGGCTCCATGAGTGGAAGTTGCCGGTGATGTTTTCCTGAGACAGCGTATGGAGGAGGCCCTTAGGGAAGTGTCTGAACAGCCGACTTGTCTGGGCCACTGGAACACATGTATATGTTTAGTTTCTGTGGTGTAGCAATTAAGTGATTGAAGTTTAGACAACTCCAGAGAAAGTAAAATAATGTAAATGAGGTAGAAGTTGGGAGGAGCAGTCAGGAATGTGGAACCACGACAGACAAAGGTGTGAAATTCTGCTGGGCTTTGTCTCTGAGGTTTCACAAGAGCAGAAGTTTTGCTCTTTTACAATTTTCTAGAAGGAGTTCTATAAAAGAACTCCCCCCATGAATGTAAAAAAAAAAAAAAAAACATAACATACATAAGTCTTCTACTAGACAACATTAAAGAGTGTATATTATCTGTAATGAGTCAAATACATTGTAAATTTGTCTATTTTTGATCAAATATTATTTATTTTTAAAGATATATTCCTGTATTTAATCCAATATATACAAACACCAGGACAATACGTATCTAGTTTTCTATAAAAATGCATTATTGTCTAATACTAGGGAAGGTAAAGAATAACCTTGGAATACTGCAAACCATTTAAAATGAACTACTGTTTTTTTGTTTGTAAGACAAAAATCTGGTACAGTGCCTTTAATTTGAGCTCCACCTCCGCTTGAACTGATTTAACACAATGTGCTGGGAAACTAACATATACATAATTAATTTTTTAAAACGAAAGATTTTTAATCTGCCCAACACTCCTCACCTGTGCAGAGTACTCAGTTACATTTACTTTTTAAAGTACTTTTCTAGCAGCATACTTTTACTCCTACTTGAGTAATATTTGTATTGAAGTACAAGTACTTTTACTTGAGTAAAGTTTTGGTTCCTCTTCCCACCGTGAGTAAGTCTACAAGTGACAGAAGTTTTATGTTGACAATATAAAATGGTTTGAACATCTGTGTTTCTTGCAGCGCTCCTTCAGATGTGGTTTAGTTTGTCTCATATTTGTGTTCTTTGAAAATAAATTTTGTCCCAACATCCCATACTCTTGAAATGACTTGTTACTTTTCTCAATTACTTTTTTTTACTCTTCCTTAAGTAATTTCTTAGGCCACTTCCATTTGAGTAATATTATTTTTAAGTAAAGTTACTCTTGTACTTTACTTGCAATGGCTACTTTAGTAAAACACATGATTTCCACCTTGGATAAATTGTGCTGACAAAATAAAACAAACATAAAACTTGCTGTTGTAGTTTTAGTTTTGGACAGACAGATGATGCATGAGGGTACCTGGGGTGAAGGAGAGAGGCAGAGCTACAGCCTCAGTGTCTGTGTGAGTCAGCAGGTTCTTGTTGGCCGTCAGCACACTGAGTTGCTGGAAGCCCTGACAGGTGCCCCACACCGGGAAGTAGTCCCCCGCATCGTTCGCCTGGAAACACATAAGACAAGGTCTCACTGTATTTTTACTACTGCTCAACCAGACCAAAGTGTTTATCAAGTTACAAAGTACAGCTTGTAACCTGATACAGCTACAGCTTGTAACTTGATTCCATGGAAAAAGAAAGTTAAAACCACACTTCAGAATATTCTTCATAGAAGAACTGTGGAATATTATAGCCAAAAGAAGCACATGTCCATAGGAACAAGCAAGAGAAAAATAAGAGTGAGGTTTGTGGAACTGGAAGCTCCGCTCGCAATAAGGACGAATGTTTTTAGTGCAATAAAAGCATTAAAAAAAAAAAAATAATAATAATAATAATAATAATAAACACTTTTATTTTTTTGTCTAAAAAGTTACATACTGTGACTCTAAAGGAGATTATTTGTTATCAACCTTATGACATGCTTATGTGTGGTTTCTACATGTGATGGCACAATCCTGGGAAAACAATCGTTATTATAGAGTTATAATAACAGGATTAATGACATAGATGTGACTGGCACAAAATAAAACTCCAAGCATGTTTTTAATATTATTATTATTATGTTTTTATGTTATAACATCATTATAGAAGACATACATACAAGCTTTTGTCTGCTATATAGTCATAATCTATGGCACCTGTGGATCCTTATGTTATACTTACACTGTTAGGATAAATAACTGTGCTAGCTATTTTGTATAACCACTACAGTCATTATTGTACTGAGGTCATGTGAAGATAATGACTGTGATCACAGCGCCGAGTCATAAATACATGTCAGGACAAGACATGATATTCCAGTCTATCTAAAGACGAACTAAATAAATACGACAAGAACTACTGACAGGGATGATGTCATGATTTGTTATCCAGACACACCCCAGAAGGATGAGGAACTAAGTCTAAAAGCATAGTTAGCCTCCCTCTATAGGTGGAAACGGGGAGTCTCTGCATGGGAAATTTGACACAGACTCCTTGTACAAGTATTTCTCAAGTATTTGATTAAGTAAATGCTCTGGATTTTATTACATAATACATACATACATTGTGTCTGAATATTGATCCAACACAACTTAATTTAATAAAGAAGTCTGCTGCTTTCCGGCGTGGAAATGAGAACCGATTCCCACCTTCTCCTTTACCGGTGGTGAAACAGTAGAATAAAGTTTTCGATACATTTTAAGTTATGACTTTAAAATGTAAACTAGATAAAAAATTTGCACAGTGCGTCACACGTTTTCATTCTTCATACCTTTATTGCCAATTTGTAGAAAGTCTTGGCGGTTTGTGTGAACTGTGAAGTCTCAATATTAACGTCGCCCCCTGGCAGCAATAACCTGCAACAGCACACACAGTTTTAGAGGCGTTTAAATGTAGGAAACATGTGCTAGATATGATTATTTTTGGCCTTTTGTCAATATGCTTTTAGTTAACTATATTTGGCAGGACTTTGTATTTGCACGTACATGAAATAGACTCACCCATTGATAGAGTTGAATAGCTTTACATACTCCACGTCTGTTCTGTTTATTCTGTGAGACGAAGGGAAATAGGTCAGGTACATTTACACAACAATTATTCCAAACGACTTCCAACTATTTGAAATATGTAATCGTTAAAATGACTTTAAACCCTGACGGAGAAGGAGAAGAATTTGTAGAGCTAAATCTTACCAGTGTAGACGTTTTGCTCTATTTAAATTTTCTAGAAAAAGCCTTATAAAAAGTCTCTGTTTAGTAAAATCAAAACAGAATGTACTTATTTTCTTAGGTGACTTGTGAGTTATGCAGTTGATGATGCTTTTATGGAGTGAATGTTTAATTTATAAAAATGATTGAACACTGAAGAACATCTAAAAAATAAACAAATTTACAAAAATACACATTTTGAATTAACAAAATAAAAAAAACAAATAGCATAAAGTCAGTTAAAAGCTAAAAATAAATAATTATTTTCATATATTGCCTACGTTTTAGTTTATCTGCACATATATTTTAAGTTGTCTCACAGCAAAAAGGTTTGCTTCGATCCCTGGGTCGCCCAGGCCTTTCTGTGTGGAGCTTTGCATGTTTCTCCCCGTGTCTGGATGGGTTTCCTCCGGGGTCCTCCAGTTTCCCCCATCAACCAAAACATAAACGCCCTTCGAGACAACTGTTGTTGTGATTTTGGGCGTTACAAAAATAAAATGAATTGAATAGAATTGATGAGGTGGAGCCAAGATTATGCTGCCATAAAATGCATCATAGTTGAGAAGCCTTGAGGCATTTTAATACAAAACTCATTGGTGTATCAGTCTCAGATCGATATATCACATAATATTAGTTGGTATCGGATCAAAACAAAAATCCCTGGTTTCGCACATGACTGTTATAATCATTGTTCAGTTCAATGGAGACTTTAACATGCTATAATGACACTGGAAACATGCTAATAAACAAGCCAACTGTGTGTCTTAGTTTTGGAAATCATTACTGGTATAAACTATATGACTAACACTGACTGTTTTAAGCACATTAGTTTAACTGTAGTAACCAAACCAGTTTTAACACATTCACAGTCATTAAATTTTTTAAAAGCACAGTATGAAGATTACAATAGAACTACACTGACTCATATTTCATAAGCTTTTTCACGATACGTCACACAGGTCTGATCCTGCCCAACGAGACAAAAACAACATAGGACTTCTTTGGTTTGGTGTTCCAAAAGTAAAAATATAGGCCTATACTTTTTCAACCACATTTTGTTTTGTCCTCCAGAAAGATAGGGGAATAAAAACTGTAATGTTTATTTAGCTAAAAATAAAATTAATTTGTTGTATCTCATGGGGATTAAAATTAATTTAAAAATTTAAAAAAGTTTGAAAGCTTCACACGTTTTTTGGCCCCCCCCTGAAAAATTATTTAATTATTTACTTTGCTAAAAAAATAAAAAAATAAATAAAATAAAAATAAAAATAAAAATAAAATAAAATAAAATAAAAATAAAATAAAATAAAATAAAATAAAATAAAATAAAATAAAATAAAATAAAATAAAATAAAATAAAATAAAATAAAATAAAATAAAATAAAATAAAATAAAACAAAACAAAACAAAACAAAACAAAACAAAACAAAACAAAACAAAACAAAACAAAACTAAACTAAACTAAACTAAACTAAACTAAACTAAACTAAACTAAACTAAACTAAACTAAACTAAACTAAACTAAACTAAACTAAACTAAACTAAACTAAACTAAACTGAATAGAACAGAACAGAATTTAAATGAACATGAAAATGAAAATGACATGTACCTTATTGGGACCACCCTGGCTCCAGCGCTCTCTATATATTTGACATATGATGCGGCGATATAGGAGGTGCCGTGTGGAGAGGGATCTTTTGGAAGGTTCTCTTGGGCCAAAATACCTGAAAAATATCAAAGTACATCACCAAGTTATGTTCCATTTATTATGTTCCCCCCAAAAAACATATTTGGAAAGCAATGTCGGTGTTGTCTTTTGCATGTGGTAACCTGCCCACAACAGAGACCATAAGGAATATTTACATGTTGTTTTTGTGCACACAAATCAAGCAAAATTTTTTACAACTTTTTAAGAATTTTAAACTGGAGGATGCCTGGATGGTTTTGAGATTAAACCTATATTCTACAGTCTGTTTTTTGATGTATGGTAAAATGTTTCCTCATCACAAACAGACCTGGAGTTGTGTTTTGTTTCATTCGCGCATGTTTAACACACAAATCCTGCATATTTAGAGTTCTTCTCTCAAAAGGAAAACACTCTGCTCCACCTTGTGATGTCATGTGGTTATACAGAAAATGCTCCACACAATCCATACACCTTCACTAGAACCATTTAGATAATTTCAGCCCTGGAATTGCCAATATCTACTCAACTAAAGGTAAAAGGTAGATGTTAACTTGAAAACTACAACTTCATGACATCACAAGGTGGAACAGAGCATTCTGAGCTTTGGAGATGTAGACAGGTTTACTCAAACATGTGTCAATGAAACAAAACACAACTCCAGGTAACAGCATTATAATATAGATCAGAAAACAGCATAATATGGGCCTTTAAAAAGTTTAAACAGTGTATTCAATAAATAAAATAAAAAATGTCAATAATTTCACATAATATAGGACCTTTAAGTCTACATATGATTTACAAGATGTTATGAGATATCTGAGAACAAAACTTGCCAGTCACTACAAAACCTCACAAAAGAAGAAGCATCAAAACCTATGTCCTCATTACGTTGCAAGAAACAGTGACTTGCCAATTGAACCCCACCTATTCGCAATAATCAGTAAATGTTTTGTGTGGAGCTTGCATGTTCTCCTCGTGTATTCAAAACCACTCCACTGCATGATGTCCATAGATAAGCCACAAGTGCTCATTTATGTTTACTACAGGTAAATCACTTTTTTGTTTTTTGGTCAGTTTGGTCTCTTAGCACAAAGGCTTTCATGTGGAGACAGCACAATTCAATTTACACTGAAAACGTTTTGTTATTTAGCTGAATCAACTTGTACCCTTAGAGTTATATGGGACAAGGCTTTTTCTCCTATAGGCACATAAGGATCATGTCTTACAGTAGCATCTGCAGATACCAAACTTTGCAATCTTGTAACTAACATGATTTTTTGTTATGAAACATACAAAGGGATTAGATCCAAGCCTGATTTATTCAAGTTTAAAAGAAAAAAAAAATGTGAAATTTGAGTTTTTAGGTATGTTTTCAGTGAGATTTAGTTTACTCAAATACTAAATAAGATATCCTGTGGGACGACAGTAGCTCAGTTGGTTGAGTGTTCGTCCCCTGAATGTTGGCGGTTTGAATCCTGCTGTCGATATAAGCATCGTTGGTTGAGTGGTCAGATTCGCTGGTCCACAGGTTGACAGACTGTGATTTCAGCTCTGATTCTTAAACTTGGCTCTATCTATCTTTTTGAGTTTCATATGTCCAAAAAATGTGGGGTGTTTTACACGTAAAATGTCTTGTTTTTATATGCAAATATTACGTGGAAAAAAGCATGTAATACATTTATTTAAGTAAAATATAGAAAAAGTTCCAAACTGACATCTCTAGATTAATTTATTTTTTCATATTCAGCTGCAGTGTCTCACCTTAGGCTACACACGGTCTCCACTACTTTTGTTTTTGGTTTGGTTTTAATATACATGCTCCCAAATGTTAAAAAAAAAAAAAAAGGCATATGGAGATGAATCAAAGCCTTAAGTATCACAAATGCTGCACATATATTAACACTGGCAAGTCCACTGAAGTCTAAAAACCATGACTGAGGGAGATGTGTGCTCTAGATGGACCTGCATTTGACTTTTACTCCATTTTAAAAGGTTATAATAAGAACTTAACCCTTGGCAACGAAGTCAGGTTACAAACAACAGGATTCACATACACAGCTCCTTCCTGCCTTGCATCAGATATGTATACGGCAGTGGCCACTCGCAATCTGTCCAGAACTGGAGAAGCAGCTTGGATGATCAGCCTCATCATCTTCATGCCTGTTTGAGTAATCCCGCATGTTTAGTATCCCCCAAAGTTGGTATAGAATGAAAAAAGGTTAACTATTGTATTTGACATAGGGGGAGTGATTCCACTATGAAAATCATGGCTAATTGACATTTTGATGATTAAATCTTCAAATACTTTAACGTTGTAAAATTAAATAAAGACCTTATTGTCATCTGCAGTCGTTCTTTTTCCCCATGTGGTTATTGCTTGAAAGTTTATAAAAGATTGTGAAGTCCTTTTTGATACTGAGGTTGAATTAAACTACCTTACTCACTCACTTGTTTTGGAAAATAATGGTGATCAAATGGGTTATTTGCATATTACCCAGGAGCCTCTTCATGCCCCCAAAACCATGACTGAGGGAGGAGTGACTTCTTCTCGGGTTTGTGTCGGACAAGCTGTCAAATTAGAAGTTTTGCTCTTTTAAAATTTTCAAGCAGGAGGTCTATAATAGAACTCCCCCCATTATGTAAACATAAAAACTATTTGCACTCAATCTGCGTTTAGTATAAACTTGACACATTAGCAGTTGTAGCTGTAATTCATATATAACAGCACAACTCACCTTGAGTCAAAACTAAAACTACTTTCACCTTCATTAAAGGAACTGAATCATTTTAATTATACTGTTCATTTCAAAGGGAAGTTCAAAAGACTGGCTCTTCAACTATTTAAATATACGACAGAAGCTAATGACAGAAATGATAGTCTCAGTTTAACAACAAACTAATCAGAGAAACAACCAAGAGTGTTTAAAATGGTTCAAACTGAGAGAGGGAGTCTGTTCACCCCGTGGAATTATGCATCATCGAAATAAAACACCACACTACTAGAATAATAATTGTAAAACTAACTGTTATGTTGTTAAATATGTTTTTTTGTGTGTTGAAAGCTCTAACCTGCTCTGCTTCTATGTTGATTCATGTGTCAGCTCAAAGTTAATCAGTATAAGAAATGCATACAAATTAGAAAGAAAAATATTTGGCTCTTATAAAAAAAGAGATCCGGAGCCAATCATTCAAACTACACTGTAACTGTAAACAGCTATTGTCTCCAGTTTCAGCTGAAACCACCTGATTTAACCTTCACTAGCTCACAGAGGGGACCAGCACAATACGGCACAGCTCCAGCTCAGGCGTGGTTAAAACGAAGTGAGACGCTTAGACAAGACTCAGGCAAAAACAAGTTGATTTAAATGCTGACATGATCTTGTCATAAACTGTCATATTTCCAGTGATGGCAACTAATATGTCTGGCACAACAAAGGTAGCACAATAGCAACAGCAGTTTCCGCTTTATCAAGGCTTGTGTAAAAAAAATATATATATATATATATATTTCCTGTGCATAATAGATCAAGCATTACCCAAACCCAATGCATTACATAAAGAGACATTAAAACGGGGCAGAGAAGAGTAGAGAAGTGAAAAAGGTTTACGATAAAGAAATGGTTTAGTTTAACTTCAGCTTTTACGATGGATCAGACCTGGATGACTGAAGGATTACACAGACATACCATGACAGCAGCCCTCAGATACCTGCATCATCCCAATTCAAATTAAGCCAAGATTTTTGCAATGCAAATAGATCAATGGATTCAACAAGTTACATGTTATCAATGCAACATGATGATGTAATAACAATAGTGTCAGATTGACCGTGTTTCTAATGGTTACGTCAGATTTTGTAAAGGTACACTATGTAACTTTTCTGAAAGACTGACCCCCCAGCTTGTCCCCATGGGGATATTAGGTTATTGCATAATGTCAGACAGCATGTTAAGCTATGACAACCCTTGTTATGAAATAAATGTAATCTAGATCAATGTAACGCCATATTGTGGAACCATCTCTATGGAGACAAGCAGATCCCTAATTCCCCACTAGAAAAAGTTACACAATGCACCTTTAAGTAGGTTTCAATCATGCATTCAATACATACAACCTACCAGAATTGCCTATGAACGTGCATTTTGTAACAAGCACAGCAAATTAATCTGAAATGATGAAGGAAACACTAACATAGGCAGGACTATACGCAAAATCACAATGGATGCTAAATAAAACTAAATCAGAATAGCTGACAGTTAAACGCACCTGTCAAGCTTATTAATGGATAAACGTAACATAATCGTTGTCTTATATTGAATCATGCTGCTGTGTGTGGACTATAAACCCAATCTCTTCCACGATCTCTGGAACATTCTCAAGAATTATATAATGATCCATCCACATGTACCCCCTCCAGGCCCCCCTTTCCTTCCCATCTCCCCCCTCTCCAGCCGGGCACCAGTGCGCGTAAACCGGCTGCGCCATACCAATGATGGGCCGGTCGTTGAGTTGCCGGTATTGCGCTGCCTCGCTCCCCGGAGGACCGCAGCAGAGCCCGGCCGTCAACAGCAGCGCGATCACCGGTCGAAACATCCACGTACCGCAGCGAGGTGTCAAGTCCAGAGACGGTGAGAAGAGGAGAGCCCGGAGGAGCCGAGCGCGGAGGAGGAGCGCAGCGGAGGAGGAGCAGAGGCGCGGCTTGGGAAAGGGTTCAGCCTCTGTGATCTGCGGGGAAGGACTGGCTCGCACTTCCGCCGAAGCTCAAGTGTCTGAAGCGCGGGGAGCGCACTTGGGTTTTGCTGAGTGTGTGTGGAGGTTGCCAGATCTCACGAGAAAAACAAGCAATCGGGCAAAGAGTGGACGCCCAAAACAAGTAAATACAGCACTAGATACAAAGTATGGGACTACTGTAGCCTAATCAGGTTACATTTTTATATAGGCCTAATAGTTAGAAATTTAAATTGAGTTATTAGGCTACTTGCCCTAGTAACCCAACGTTTATTATCTTTTTCCTTGCTGAAATGAGTGTACTCCATAAAACTGTCATGAAACAGTAAATAAAGATGAACAGAAAGCACGAGCACGCTGTGAACTAAATCAGTACAAATAATGGTTTATGGAGGTGTGAAGACTCTATGCTTTTTATGTGCTTCCTGAGCTGTATGTTTCCTTCTTCAAAGTAACTCATCCTCCTAAGACCCGAGCTCTTGCATGACATGCTTTATTAATTTCTCTTTGTTATTTGGGATGATTGAGACCTGATGAGAGTAAAAACAAAGAATTATCTTTTTACATTATGTAGTTTCTGAGAAAAGTGATGTGAAACGAATGTCCTCACATGAGGACATTTTAATCATTTTGATAAAACATTTGAATAATGATTTGCAAAAACTATTTATTAAGACCCTGAACACAGCAACATTTGTAAAAAACAAAATGAGAAACAATTGTGCATCTTGGAACAATGTGTCTCATGTGAAGTGCTGCTGACAGGAGCAGGAAGACATGTGCCTGTAAAAAAAAAAGAACATTCTAAACTCTTAAAAAATGTCTGAAATGTCTTGCAAAGAAATCTGACTGACTCTGCTCCAAACAAATATGAATAAATGTAGGACTATTTATTTCAAACATGCAAACTGTAAGTTCATGTAACTCAAGTGCCCAAATAATGACGTCACAACAGCAGTCAAGAGGTCAACAGAAATATGAATTTTGAGCTAGGAAGGGCATCTCATGTAAAATGTAATCATTTATTTTGCAAAGCTCTTAAGAGAAAAGAGACTAAACAAACATACTTTGCACCCTTATATCATGTAAAATCAAAACTTTCAAAAACAAGCTCATTGGACATCTAGCATTCACAAATAAAATCATGTTTCTCTCACCTCAGATTAACAGAGTTTAGTGCTTTGCTCATTGACTCTGTAGAAATTCACCATGTTTTTAATTCCCTTCCATATATTTTCCCTTTCTTTTTTCCTTATAAGCAGCGATATTTGTTTTGATATACTGTAGACAAAATATGGATGTCCCTGACTGGCTAATCTAATTGTCAATCACACCCATCTGAGTCTGGTGACCAGGCTCCTCACATCTTTATAAAGTGGCAAAAGAGAAAGTTTAAATCTGTTGTAGGAGTGAAGACATTTCGCTGCTCATCCAAACCGCTTCTTCAGTTCTGGTCAGATCTCTGGTGGACACTGCCTTATATCTATCTGAAGGGAGGGGCTAACTACACTGAAACTGTAAACAGCTATTGTCTCCAGTTTCAACTGAAACCCCCTATTCAACCCTTAATGACCCTGCTATTGTTCTCTTTGTTTGAGTCTGAGGATAAAGTTATAGATTATGTCGCAGGCCCCATTCCCGTCTAAGGAAGATTGTCTTTCCAAAAAAAAAAATACTTCTTTAACTCCTCTCTCAAACAGTTTTTTCTCTGGCTAAGATCTGAACTTCACTATCTGCAAAGGAGTGGTTAGTGGCTTTGAGATGGAGATGCACGGCAGACTGGGGTCCAGAGGAGCTTTCACGCTGGTGTTGGTACATCCTCTTATGGAGTGGTTGCTTAGTTTCTCCAGTATAACCCCAAATTAGCATATAGGCAAGGCAACTGTATTTGTATAGCACAATTCCTTACAAAGCAGTTCAAATACTTTACAGAATAAGTTTGTCTGAGAGCAGTGCACTTGAGCCAGTGTGAACCCAACAGTTGCATTCTGATTCACATTAAAAGCCTGCCTCAAGAGTGCTTGAAACAGTTGGTCTTGGAGTGGCTCCACCTGCACTCTGGTGTCAACCTCGGGCCCAGGGCCGGCCCAGCCTATAAGCAGACTAAGCAGCTGCTTAGGGCCCTGAGGCCACCAGAGGGCCCCCAAGAGTACATACATTTATATTGAAAATAGTGAATACAAGGTTTTTTTCTGAAAAATAAATGGCGCTCGGGTGTTTATACTAGTGTACATATCCCTCTTAAATGATTCGATATGTTTCATTTCCAGTAGCTAAACATGTGCTGCTACATGTCTTGAGTGGGGCAGTGGTGTGGACAGCTGCGTTTACACCGGTGTGAAGGACCCCTCCCCTCCAGGTGCACTCTGGGAGCGCTGAGGCAGCAGAGGGACATTTGAATGAGTGTTTTACAAACTAAACAACTAAACGTTAGTGAAGTTCAGTTTGTATAAAGTTCAGGACAATGTATGAAAAGCCCAGAGGAAGATCATTTTGGAGAAAGACGGACTTTTCAGAGAAGACTCGAAATATGTCTCCACTTTACACCATTGGACCTGCAGATAAAACAGTGAGAGTGGACAAGTGTAACTATGCAGACAGGACACACCTCAGAGGGACAGAGGACAGACAAGACACACCTCAGAGGGACAGAGGACACACCTCAGAGGGACAGAGGACAGACAGGACACACCTCAGAGGGACAGCGGACAGCAGGTAAGTCTGGCTGTTTGTAGTTGTGACTTTTCCTTTTGTGGTAATTTATTTTAATATTTTAATTTGTTTTAGATAAACACCTGGCTTTAATATTTACCACTTCCTCTGTGCAGATGCGCTCTGCGCTAACATGCTAACTGCTAACATGCTAAATGCTAACGAGTCACTGTTAGCATAACAGTGACTGTTGTGTTACTTTTACCAGGGCCACACTTTGTCCAATATGTTCATGTTGTACATCTTTTAAAATCTCTGAACTCGCTCTGTTCAGTCACTAAATTGTTTGTTAATTATAATGAGTTTCAATGCAGCACAAGCAAATAATCACCAGGGCCATTTAGCAACATTAGCATGCTACTATTGTAAACACAAGCTCAGCGCTGGTGTCCTCTGTCCTAAACATTTGTATATTTGATGTGACAGTCACATATGATCACAGCTGTGCTTAATGTGCAGAACAGTTAATGTGCATCTTTTTGGCCTCTGCTCAGTGTCTGCTCAGAGCTCACTGCTCAGGTCAGAGATGAGCTGCAACTCTTAACTTGAATCACTACTTTGTACTTCTTGAGTGATATGATTTTGAAGTAAGTGTACTCTTGCTTAAGTACATCGTTTGGCTGCTCTGTCTAATTCTGTATTTTATTACACAAAGAACTGATGATGTAAGTCCACTTTAGTCAACTGGAACACATTAAAATGCACCAGAAACCAAGAAAGAAATGTCCAGAATTAAATTTTTTTTTGACAGACCCCCCCCTTCCTTACATGTTTTTATACTGTTATACTTGTGGTTATTACTGTTTTGAGCCTCTAGAATTTTCAGACTTTTTATAAGTGGTTGTGATGATGCATTAATGTTGTTAAATATGAATATGTGGCACTGCAGGTCAAAGTGCTTGAAACTGGGCAAAAGGCCTCTCAGATCACGTATATTTACAGGAGTTACTGTATTGGTTACTATAATTGGATAATTTACCCATGCTTATTATTACAAAGTAAGGATTACTTAAAGAAGACATATTATGCTTGTGTCTGCTTTATAGTTATAATCTATGACACTCAAGGATCATCTCAATATTGATTTAAAACCACTTAATAAAAGAAACAAGTCCGGTGACTTCTGCATTAGAAAACTGTGGTTCTCAATGGGAGCGACTGGAGAATGAAGTGAACACAGAACAGACTCTTCAGGGCACTCCAATCAAAATGTCTTGCTTAAGAGCACAATGACAGTACTTAGTTCGATCAGGACTTGAACCTCTGAACTTCAAATTGATGGACAAGCATTCCTTTCGTTTTTTTCCCCTTATAAAAGGTCTTCATTGCACTGCATTTTCTTGTAAATTTACACATTTGATCTTAAAATGTGTTCTATATTTTTCCTAAAGAAATTCACATGCGTCACATATTGAGAATCCATTAAGCCCAACACCCAAACGATTCGTCATCACTGTAATGTACTTGCTTTGACCCTTGTTGCTAGCGATTAGCCACATGGGCACACTCAATACTGCAGTGAAGCTATAGGCGTTTGCTGTTTAATTTAGTCAGCACTTTTCTATTGCAGCAGGTACACACGGATCACTGGCTTCTCCTCAACACAAAGCTGCAAAAGCGCTGCAGTGTGGAAGAGTGTCCACAAGAGGGCGCAATCCTCCAACAAACTGTAGCTACAATTATGAATGAAATTCGCAATTCAGATAAAACAATAGTGAGATTGGACTTAAAACAAAAGTTATACATATTTTTTTAAGTTTGAAATTACAATGAGAAGAAATGGGACTATGGTGAGACCTGCTTGTTTACATAGAGATAGATCAATTTAATGTCACACAATGGGACATTCCAGGCAAAACATCTCCTTAAAGAGCAGGTGATGCCACAGGCTAGCTTACAGGTCAGATCTGTGGAGAGGCGACTCCATTCACAGTATGAATGCATGTTTTGAACATTGCAAGATGAGTAGTCCCATCCCGTTTGTAAAATCCCAGCCAGACAATGCCCATAGAGATAAGATGAACAGTTAGTGCAGCTCTATTGATTTCATTACTTGTCATTTACTTTTTTTACTTTTTTTCATATACTTTTTTTTTCTTTGATAAAATCATGTGTTTGTATAGCTTACATGAAGTATCAAATGAGGTTTTTTGTTTTATTTGCAAACCCAACAAAATGCCCAGGCCATGTACGGTATTCCTGATGTGAGTGTTTTTGAAAATATGTTATTTTACTTGACAGTGACAGTGGAAAATGTTTTGTTGGTCCAGAACTTGAATCCACAACCTATTCACTCAAGTATGCTATATAAACCATATCATCTGCATCATCTTCTGTCACATCATGGCCTCTTTGATCTTCTTCTAGTCTCACCTCTGCTCATCTATCACTATATGTCTAATGTGTTTCAAATTGCAAGTGCTTAAACATATGGCTTATCACTACTTACTACTGTTAGTACTGTCATTGTTGTAGAAGAAGTTGAGAAGCAGGGACGAAGCTGCAGATTGAGTTTCGTGTAATTAGCCCCCTGCTGGGCTAGTGCTGCAAAGTCATGCTGCTAACAATTACCACAGAGGCAAATGTGCTGTGCTCTGCTTATATGCTGCAGTCGTTCTTTGGGTTAGGTCTGCTTTGAACTTACATGCATAATTCAGGGACGTAACAGGCGACATATAGAAAAATGATATTAATAAAGTGCATTATTTTACTTATTTAGTGGGGGGTCTGCTACATTCTTGTCTATGTGGAGATTTGCTTGTTCCATAGTACTACAGTCACCGAACCTGTGTTGCCAGAGTTTTAACCTGCAGATAGAGGACACATACAATTTTTTTCATTGTCAATATATGGACCGGCCTCATGTGAAAGCTCAGAACCTATAATATTCACTCACTGAGCTGCAGTGGCTGCACTAGCACTGATTCATGATTGGCTGCAAGTGCAGGGGTTTAGATAGTCCCTGGGGTTTAGGTAGTAGGAGTCCTTCTAGGTGTAAAGGCCCTATATTACACCGTTTTATGATATTATGCTATATTGTTGTTTCCTCAAAAACATACCTGGAATTGTGTTTTGTTTCATTCACACATGTTTAACACACAAACCCTATATATTTATGTTCAGTGCTTTTCTCAAACAGAAACACTCTTTTCCACCTTGTGATGGCTTATGGTAACAGAGGAAGTGCTCCACTGTGTTTTTAAACTCCATACACCTTCACTAGAATAATTTGGATAATTCCATCTCTGAAATTGCCAATCTCTACAAACTAAAGGTAAAAGTAGCTGTTAACTTGAAAACAACTGCTTCATGACATCACAAAGTGGAACTGAATATTTTGATCTTTGGAGATGTAGACAGACTAATAATAAATTGTTACTCAAACATGTGTGAAGGAAACAAAACACAACTCCATGTATGTTTATGAAGAGATAACAACAGTATAACATGGTTTAAAGCTCACATGAGTCCATTTTGCATAATATAGGACCAACTGGATTTCAGCACTAAAACTGGCAACCAAAATGAGTCTCATGTGAGGCTCATTCTACTTTCTGATTGGATAATCGTCTTGAGAAACAAAAGACCAAATTATAACAAACAAAAATATGCCAGTGATGAAGTTAGTCTGGAAACCATCTGGTCAGACATCAAACGCTTACAGAATGTGCCACTGTCACCTTACATCCAGAGTCAGAAAAATGTTATTTGAGTGTTTTATAACTTAAAGATCAACTGTGTCACTTTGCTTGTCTCAATAGATAGTTGCTTATTGCTTTGTCAGGAATGTTCCACAGTATGGTATTAAACCTAAACCTTTATGGAGACTGCAGGTAACACCATTCCAAGTATTTTTTTCAGAAGTAAAAATAAAAAAAAAAATCCAGTAGATAAGTTTAATAGCATACTCACGTTTACATGCACAGTGGGAAAACCGGATCATTGGCCTAGTCCAATTTAAACCAGCTGATCAACCAATTACCCTGTGCATGTAAATGAAGGGACTGTGAAACATTTCCATGGATACAAGCAGGTGTCGGGTCCTCCAGGAAAGTTACATAGTGCACCTTTACAATGGACCGATGGAGGCTAAAGATGAGTGCGATAAAGACTAAACGACTTTATTAAAATGAAGTTAAATTTCAACTGAACAATAAAGTTGTCTTCAGCCCTCCAAAGTTATAAGCCCAAAAGTTGCCAGATTTTTATATAAACATCCGAACTTGACCGCAGGTGTTTTAGCATTAGCCTGACCGCTTAAACACAGACTTATCTAAATGCAAATCGGTTCAGAGTAAACAGAACGTGTCCGCCCTGCCCATACTGCTTTACTTTATTTGGGTAAGTCAGCATTACCGCGACACTAGTGAGATAAGCTAATATATCTGACAGCTAATGTTGACTCATCTTATACAAACATACTGCTCATTTAGACGATGGCACAGGCTTATTCTGGGTCTCAGTGTGTAAGCACAAAGGCCTAGATTAGCGGTCCTGATGTGGCCTGTTATACATATGCAGGATAACTTAATAAAGGTGCACTGTGTAACTTTTCTGATGGAGGGTCCACCAATGTTGAGATGTGTTTATCTTATGTGAATGTTCCACAGTATGACATTAAACTTAAAGTTTAGGCTGCATAGGCTGGTAGCGAACCCACACTAGAATGTTATAGAGGGTACCTTTGATTGTCTATTTTATTATTGCTTGCATATCGACAGATCTGATCTGTAACTTGACCGGTGGCGTCACCTGTCGGTCTCCATAGAGAATTCCAGGCTATGCAATAACCTCCGTCTAGGTTAAGATTAAGCTCCAGTTTATTATCCTCTGCATTTGACCCATGCCACAGGGACCCACCTCCACATCTTTAGCTTGTCTTGGTCAGGACTTCATTATCTGGAGGATTTTACCTATGGTGCGTGTTTTGGGTTGATGGGGGAAACCAGAGTGCCCGGAGGAAACCCAGACACAGATGACATCAACTGTCACTTATTTGTTGTTGAGAATAACAGTTTAGTTATGTCTCAAATGACTGTGAAAGTGAAAAAAAGTCTATTTCATTGCCCAGCAAACACTTAAGAGTATGCTGTGGCATATGTGCTCCTTTGAATGCATAAAGACAGCATTGTAATAAAGCCATTAAAATAACTTGCATATAACTTAAACATGATATCTGCTCAGGTGTTGCAACATAGAGATGACCTATTGTGCTTGTGTCTGCTCTATAGTTATAATCTATGACACCCACCCGTGGATCATTATGTTATAATTTGGATATTTTAAATCACAATATTGATCTAAAATGATTTGCCGCTGAATCCTACACATCTCAGTGATTAAGAAAATAAAAATGGAGAATGAAGTAAGTACAGAGCAGTGGGCTGTGTAAGGGTAGCAGTGAAAATGGTTCTTGAGATCGGCAATATTGCGTCTTGAAAATAAGCGATTAAACATTGTTCAAACATACACAAATCACTTCAATTACAACTCTGAGAGGATAAATGAGAAGAGGACACTATTATAACATGGATGAAAGCTCTGAAAAGTCGATTTTGCATAATAGGCCTGCTTTAAAATCTTACAGAATTTTCACATGCTGTTTTTAATGGTGCATGTAACTTTTCTGGTGTAGCCCAGTCTCCATGGAGATTGTTTTGCTTTGGCTCAAATGTTCCACAGTATTACATTAAATTCTCCACCTTGCATCAGAGTTTCAAATGTGAATCTGAAAAACGAGCAAACAAAAAGAATGGAAGTGTGTGTTTTTTTTAGAGATAATTTAGTTTCTCACAGGTTGTCATTTGGGATGTTTTCATCTTTTGATGAAAATGGAGCTAAAACAATCCCCCTCTAGTTATATACAAACCTCCCCAGCACTGTTTAAGTTTTATTGGTGATTTTACTGAGATGCTTTCAGTCGTATGCAGAGACTTTGATAGTTTAGTCATTACAGGTGGTTTTAATGTACATGTGGATAATGTGTTTGACAGAAACGCTAAAGAGCTCAGTTCTGTCCTTGAAACCTTTCGTCTGTCTCAGCATGTCAGCGAGCCCACCCACAACAGAGGGCACACTCTGGACCTGCTCATTACAAATAGAGTAAGTATTTCAAATGTCAACCTGGTGAATGTTGCTCTGTCTGATCATTTCTGTGTCTTGTTTGACTTGTCTGTTGTTCCCAAACCAGCGGCTGGTCCTGCAGTTGTTCAAAGGAGACACATAAATGATGACACAGGTGCACTGTTCATGGAAATGATACACTTTGAAAATGCCTCATGTTCTAATGTTGATGATTTGTTGAACTCTGTGACTTCGAGTGTTTAGAATGTTCTGGACTCCATTGCCCTGATGAAGGTTAAAATGGTTAAAGATAAACAGAAAGCATCATAGGGGAATGATGACTCGGTCAGGGCACATAAAAGGGAGTCCCAGAGGGCCAAGCGGGAATGGCGCAAGTCAAAGCTCCAGGTTCATTATGAGATTTACAGAGAAAAGATGCACATGTACAACCACAGTTTATGTAAAACAAGGGATAGGTAGTTTTTGGACATTGTTGGCAGTTGCACTAACAATTCCCGTGTCCTGTTTGCAACAGTAAACAGATTAAAAACCCTCCTTAGAACTAATTTCAACATCTAAGTGCAATGAGTTTGCACTGTTGGTTAAAGAAGACTTATTGTGCTTGTATCTGCTATGTACTTATAATTTATGACACCTGTGGATCATTATGGTGTAATTTGCACAATTTCAATTGCGATATTCATCTAAAACAATATAATAAAAGAAACAAGTCTGCTGACTTCCATGTAAGAAAACTGTAGTGCCCAATGGAAGCTGATGTTGAAGTTTTTTTCATTTGTACCAAAATGACTACACGATGCTGCCAAATTCTATGTGTATCACCGACTGAGAAAAAAAAATTGTAGTGTAGAGTAAGTACGTCACAGTTGGTGTATACTTGTGGTGGTGAAAATGGAGGTTGGCAAAATGGTGTTTAGAAAATAAGTTATTAAAGATTGCTTAAACATGCACAAATCACTCCAAATATAACGCTGAGCGTGTAAATGAGAAGGAGAAACAATTACGGCATTGTTAAAAGCTCTGGAAAGTGGATTTTACAGAATAGGTCTGCCTTAATGACAAGGTTCAGGGCATTAAAAATGCCATCAATTCGACTATGCAAATAACAACCCTAGACACTTAGCGCTGACTCACTTTGCACCTGTAACTGACAAAACTTTCCAAGAGATCGTCCCCAGTCTGAGTTCATCTACATGCTGCCTCCATCTGTTACCCACTAGATTTCTAAAATCTGTGCTCAACAGTTGGCTATCACCACTTGCTTGCATAGTTAACATGTCACTTCAATCTGGAACATTCCCAAGGGCTTTGAAAACTGCGGTTATCAAGCCTAAAAAAAGAATAGTCTTGATGCCACAATACTGAACAATTATCAACCCATCTCAAATTTGCCATTTTAGGCAAAGTTCTTGAAAAGACAGGAAGTACTTTGTTGAAATTTAAAAATGTGTAACAGATAAAATGGCCCTGACCTGTGGGGTGCCCCAGGGGTCACACCTAGGATCCCTTTTGTTCAATCTCTACATGCTGCCGTTAGGCCAGTTAATCCACAGCAATAATGTGTCCTACCACAACTCTGCAGATGACACTCAGATCTATGTCTCACTGGCAACAGGTGAATATGGACCAGTGCACTCTGCAACTGCATCCAACAGATCAGTGTGTGGATGCAAAACAACTTTCTTCAGCTAAACTCAGACAAGACAGAAGTCATTGTCTTTGGCCCACAGAAACATAGAGAACGTACCAGCAGGCTCCTCCAGTCTCTCTCTCTAAAATCTTCAAATCAGGCTAGAAACAGCCACATCAAATCAATTAACATCTGCAGCTTTTTACCATCTAAAAACATCGCAAAAATCAAAGGTATACTGTCAAAACCAGATTTGGAGAGACTTATCCATGCATTTATCTCCAATAGGTTAGACTACTACTGCCTGCTCACTGGCCTCTCCAAATGAGCCTTAAGACAGCTCCTGTGCTCAGGCCTCTGTACTGGCTTCCAGTGAGAATAGACTTTAAAGCAGTTCTGCCTGTGTCTGTTTAGCTGTGCATGTGACTGAAAGGTTTTTATTCTGCGCTCCTCTCTTTTAATGTTCATTTGATGATGATTATTTGTTTTGATTTGTTTGTGTTTTGGTTATCTTATTCTGTAAGGCACTTCAAATTACTTTGTGTACCAAGTGTGCTAAATATATAAACTTGCCTTTTCTTGCCTGGTTTAGACCTGGTTTAATCCTGGTTTAGAGCTGGTCCTGGGTTGGAACTAGGTTAGAACTGGTTCAGTCCTGGGTTGGACCTGGGTTAGACCTAGTTAAGCCCTGGTTTAACCTAGACTTGTGGTTTAGTTGTGAGTTGGTTCAATTTTGGTTTAGACCTGATTTTGTTTCTGGGTGGACTGCCATACTTGAAGCATTCCTAGCAATAACATCCTCAGGGAGACAAACAAGTGGCAGACCTCCTCACCAGAAAAGTTACATTGTGCACCTTTAATCAACTCCACGTGACAACACGTATTCCATTGACGCATGTGCCATTCATAAATACATGCTTTCACTGCTTTTCATTCAAAATGGCACTTTGGTGTTAAGCTAAGGACCCGTATGTCCACATTTAGCATTACATCCCCGTGGAACCCTTTTAAATCAAACTTAATGGACGTTGCCGTGCTCTAATGCAGGCAATTAAACCACATTCGAGTAGCTTAAGTGGTCAGAAAGTCGGAAAAAGCGCTGCGTGTGGGGAGAGGAAATGGAGAGAGTGAAATAATTACGAATGAAAGAGTAGAAAAGAGAGATAGAAAGACCGATAGAAAGAGAGAGGGAGAGAGTGAGGGGTTTTGCAGGGGAGCTGAGCACATAAGCGAACCGGCATTCTAGCGGTGCCGCAGCGGGACCTAATCGGACCTATACGCGGGCTATCAACCAGAGCGCCACAAAAACTGCGCTATAGTAAGGAGCGGAGGAGCACTTTCCATTGCGTAAGGATATATTGTTTGTGACTACGAACCACCACCATTCATCTCCTGGCCAAATCCGCGGGAGCCCTGTGCGTTCCGACCAGGACCATGCCGGGTTGGAGGCGGAACCTGACTTTTTGCCTGCGGCTGAACGAAGAAGGTAAGCGGAGACGACGAATTGTTACGCGCATAGATTTCACGGCTAATGAATGGTTTTTTTGGGTCGTGGGGGCAATGCTGGTTCGGTTCCGTGCCGTGTTGTTGTTGATTGTTATTACTGTGGTCCGACCTCGCTCCGCTGGCTGCGTCGGGAGTTTCTGGATGACTGGAGAGACCGTGCGTATTTTGACGCACGTGATGGGCGCTCTGGAGCAGGATGGATGATTTGTTTTGCTTCAGGGGTGGTGGGTGTAGTAGTGGCGTAGTTGACGTGAGTAGTTGGAGTTGTCCAGAGGTTGGTGGTGATGTCATGTAGTTTCAAACGCACACCCATTTTTTTTTTTTTTTTTTTTTTTTGGTATTTAAAAGCGTTTTGTAGTATTGTTATAGCTGCTTTGGATAACAATTTGGACACTTCTGCTCCATGTTTTAGTAAGGACTGTAACATAATTAAACTGTTTATGTCGCTGATGTCAAACTGTTAATGAGCTCCTTCATTACGCTGTGAGACAATGAATGAAAATTACAAAAAAATAGGGTTATCAAAAGTATCAAATCAGATACTAACCATACTAAAACGAATAGTGAAAATAAATAAATAAATAAATCACATAACTGAAAATTGAACCTTGCCTAAACAGTTTGAGCTTGAGTTTTATCAGAACTAATGTAAGAGCACATGTTATATTAAACAAATACTAATTTTTATCTTCAAAAAGGGCTTTTAAAATGATAATTTGGGTATCAAAATTGGTAAAGCAGTATCGGTCCATTCTTCAGTATCAAAATACCTGCAGTTGTCCACATAGTGATTAATTATGGTTTTGATGAATACATAAAATAAATATAGTAAGTCCGTATGAATATAATGTCATCAGCTAAACGGTGACTAAAAGGTGCATATGTTTTCTGGACAGGGGGTTTGCTACATGCTGTCTACCCGAATATGGTGCTTTGCCTGGAATGTTCCACAGTATGGCATTAGACTTATTCATGTTCCACCTATCAAAATACTGGTGTTTTTATTTCTCAAATATACCTGGAGAAACATACATTCTTACTATGAGTGGAATCTCCTCTCCACAGATCTGATCAATAACATGGCCCAGTGGCAGTCCCTGCTTAGGCTGCTCCCTCTCCGACCCGGCCTTGAAAAAGCTGTAGAAAATGGATGGATGGAGGATAATTATTCTAACCGATAATGGAGGCTCCACCAGCTGCTAGTCTCACAATTCCATGGCATAAAATATCTATTTCCATGGAGACAAGCAGATGATCAACCAGTCAAGTTACCGGGTGGTCAGATCTGTGCAGAGGCGACCCACATTGTGAAGATTCTTCCACCTGAAAAGTTACATAGTCAACCTTTGAAGTGTTTTAAAGTCACACTAACTTTTCTGCCGGAATGTTTAACAGTTTGTCATGCAAGCAATTTATCTCCATGTGGGTGCACTAGGCCAGATTTCAGGTCAGATCTATGGAGAGGCGATCCCGCTCACCGTAATGTTACTAGGTATTTCTATGCAGCTAACAACACCTGTAACTGAATAACAGCAAAATATATAGATAAGTTGAATGCCATACTTTGTAAAATTTCACGCAAAGCAACAACATCCATCACAGAGACGATCAAGTGTCGGCCCCTCTATCAGAAAAGTTACATAGTGCATGATTTTGTTCTTCTTGATACTGCTGACATGACGATAAACAACACAAAAAAGTATAGAAAACGTTTAGCGTTTGTAACCTTATGCCCATAGTCTTAGTATCCCCATATAATAACATTGTGAACGCTTGATTTGCACCTGACTTCCGCTCATTTCATTTGTGCCCTGGTTCAGCTGCAGTGGCTAGGGAATACAGATGTAGCAGCTGTGATGTATGCTATGCTATGATGTCGGCGATACAACATTACAGATACAATATGAGCTAGCTGACGACTGTTGGCAACAATATGCTTTAGCTTTATATGACCAATAATAGACTATGAGCATGGTCAGATTATTCATGCATTGTAAGTAGGCTTAGGAGAAGGCAATTTGATGCTAAGTCCCTGTAATCACATACTGTGCATTAATGTGCCTCTATAACAGAGTTGCATAATAGGTTATGTTTATAGCTATAATGTCATCATGGAGGGCAGGGGCCTATAGAACTCTATGGGTGTTTTTTAAATTAAATCTGAAGACAAAAAAATCCAAAAATGACGCCCTGTATTTTTGTCAGTTTAGTGTCTCTGCCCACACAACTGTAAAAGATATGCAACTAGTATAATTATTGCAATATCGATGCAAATGCAATATATACAAATTATAATCACACTGAGGTTTTCTATGTAAAAGTAATACAGTTGATGACATAGTGTTTGGTCTGTCTGCACCAATGGCAAGACACATCCATCCATCTATTTTCTTCCACTTGGTTAGATCCAGACTTCCCTTTCCGCACACACTTCCTCCAGCTCTTCCGACAGATCCCGGGGCGTTCCAGGCCAGCCGAGAGACACCCACGAGAGTCCCACCAGGAACCTGGAAGCCTGGAACACCTCCCCAGGGAGGCGTTCAGGAGGCATCTGGAACAGATGTCCAAGCCAGATGCCTGAACTCCTCACCTCACACAATTTGTGTGCATACAGGTTTATTTATTTTTTTATTTAGAGCTCCATTAGCTTCCACAAAGTGGTTGCTGGTCTTCCTTGGGTTAATTAAAAACCTGTTAAAAACAGGTTTACTTGTTTTGTTGATTTTTGGCTTGGTGGGATCGTCCCTGTTTGTAATGGCCTTTCATTGGTCAGTAGGAGAGCTCAGGTGAGGTTTGTCCACACATGTAATTGTTGTTGAATGTAATGATGTAAAATACTGACAAGAGTCTGTGTCTATCATGTGTACTACGATCATCTGGCTACATGCTCCCTGTGTAATGGATGTACATGTTAAAAGGCACAGCAAATGTGTGAACTAATTCTGTTGTTCACGTTTTTAAGACAGTAAAAATCGGGTACAGCTCTGCTCAAACTGGATTCTGACTTTAATTGTTTGCTCCTCGCTGCAGTCTCCTGTCTATTGTTGAGTGGCTGAACTTCGGATTGAACTGTATTTCCACTCAAACTTTTTAAGTTATTCAGCAAACGTTTTTTTTTTTTATTGTGACAAAGTCTTGAAGCCTAAAATGCTATTAAAAGTTATATGTTAGAAAGAGGATACTTTTTTTGAAGCGCGCGTTAGTGCCAGTTATTGTTAACTTTACCATGACTGCAAAACTCCACTGTGGCCTCTGAAAATTGTGAAAGCGCTTATTAACTCATCAAGGTGAATAATCAGAATGCATAAAGTAATTAAGAAATAACTTCAGACTAAACTGTTTAAAATGAACTAGTTCTGTTTTTCACGTTTTTAAGATGTAAAAATCAGATACAGTGCATTTTATCCATACTAAATATAAATATATCAAAATCATGTAGGACAAAATTTGACCTTTTCTGGGGTCAAAACATGCCCGAAGAGATTTTATATGTTATCCACATATGTTTGAGTAATGTAGTGATCTCTTCTGGGCCAAGCTTGCTCTTCAGGGTCACTGAGGTATAGTACTGGTATCGAGTATCAAGATTCCTCCTTGGTTTTGGAATTGCATTACAAATTTTTGTATTGTGAGCAGCCCTGACTTGATATATTTTTATAATAATTCCAATCATCTCTACATAACATTATAAATTGAAACTTTTGTGACTTACTAATTTTGATCATTTAATTTTGATATATTGGCTCAGTGGTGGAAGAAGTACTCAATGTTGTTATTTAAGTAAAAGTACAGGTACCTTTAAAAATGTACTTGAGTAAAAAGTAAAAGATTATTTAGATGTAGTGATTCTGATAAAGATTTGTGTAAACAACTGAATCAATTGTTTTTTTCTAGCTGTTTTTATTTGTATATTTTTGTTTGATCAAACTATGAACATGTGAAAAAATAAACCCCTCAGCCTTTTCAGCAGGTCTCAAACAATGAAGTATAATGCTTTTACATTTCAGTCCTGATCAAAATGTAGTGGAGTATAAAGTACAGATACCTCCTCTCAAATGTAGTAAAGTAAACTTTGAAATGTACTTAACTAAAGTACAAATACCTAAAATTTGAAATTAAGCATAGTACTTTACTAGTTTTTCTTTGTTATGTTCCTCCACTGTATTGGCTTGAGGGGCGGAGGCAGACATTTTTGGTTGGAGGTCGTGCTAAGAGCCTCAATCTGGGTGCTCACAAATCTTTGGGGGAGCTACGGGTGAGCACTGACCATTCTAGGGGTGGCTATGGCCCAATCAGCCCTCCCCTGGCTCTGCCCCTGATTGGCTGATACTGATAACTCATCTTGTTTTCATGTATATATAGCTGTGAATTATTACATATATCTACTTTGACCTTGTTTATGGAGAAAGTTTGTCTATAGTTCTTATTGCAGGACTTAAAATGCTGGTTGTGTCCATGTTTTTATCGACTAAGCTCTAACTATATCTCACAAATGACCCAGAGGTTAGAGAGACAAAATCCCAACAGTAATTTACAGGGTTATCGGCTACAGGGTTAATGCGTTGCAGTAGCACCAAGTATTTATTGCATTTTTAAACAATTGTAATACAACTAGAATACCAAACATAAAGTAAGTCTTATATTTGACAGTGTATCAGTACTTTTACTTGAGCAAAAGTTTTGGTCCCTGAGTAGGTCTGCAAGAATTAGATTTCTTAGACCAGATTTTGTGGATTACTTCAAGGAAATAAAAGTATACATTTTGATATTTGATAACCAATATTTGTATAGCATTAATTCAAATTTGTTTTGGCCCAGTTCAAATGTATTTATTTTTATCATTTGAGAACCAGGAAGTAATGCTGGTCTCTTAGCTCTAGGTTCTGAGAGAAAAGTGTCATTTGCCAAGTTAAAGGTCCTATATTACACAAAATTGACTCTTGTGAGCTTTAAGCCGTGTTATAATGTTGTTACCTCATCAAAACATACCTGGAGTTGTGTTTTATTTCATTCACACATTTGAGTTACAGAGCTCAAAATGCTCTGTTTCACCTTGTGATGTCATGAAGTGGTCATTTTCAAATTAACAGCTACCCTTTACCTTTAGATGAGTAAAGATTGACAATTCCATGGCTGAAATCATCCAAATGATTCTAGTGAAGGTGTATGGAGTTTAAAAACACATTCAAGTACTTTCTGTATTACCACATGACATCACAAAGTGGAACAGCGTGAAGAAGTCAGCCTAAATGTGCAGGGTTTGTGTGTCCAACATGTGATAATGAAACAAAACAACTCCAGGTCTGTTTTTGAGGAGGAAACATTATTACACAGATCAGAAAATCATGTAATATGGGCCCTTTAAATCTCTTGTAAGTACGTGCTTAAAGTCAAAATATATACGTTGCTTAAGGGTTATAGATGAGTGGGATTGTTTTGGTGTAAATCGTCCCATAGTTTAATGCATTTATAAGTAGTGTGGCCTCCTCTGCGCTACAACAGCTTCATCTAAACATGGAAGGACATCAGGTACAACCGAGACCCACAAAACTGTTTATTTCTGTGAAGTGTTCATTCATCATTTTATGTCCAGGGAGGGACCTGGTTTTACATAAGCGTTCAGTGGGAACGTGGAGAGGGGGAGCGCGAGAGAGAGGGAGGGGGAGAAGAGAGGGAAAGAGAGAGAGGCATTGAACAGAGAGGGAAAAGAGGGAGAGAGGGAGGTAAAATAGAGAGAGATGGTGAAAGAGGGAAAGAGAGAGAGGTGGTGAAGTAGGGAAAGAGAAAGTGTGAGGTGGTGAAAGAGTGAGGTAGGGAAAAAGAGAAGAAGAGGTAAGGACTGAGGGAAAGACTGAGCGAGGCGGTGAAAGAGGGAAAGAGAGGTGGTGAAAGACGGAAAGAGAGAGGTGGTGAAAGAGGGAAAGAGGTGGTGAAAGAGAAAGTGAGAGAGAGTGAGGCAGGAAAAAAGAAAGAGGTGAGGAAAGAGAGAGGCAGGGAAAGAGAAAGAGTCAGAGAAGACAAAGGGAGGGATGGTATGAGAGACATGGAGCGAGAGAGAAATAGGGGATGGTGGGAGGAATGGGGAAAGAGGGAGAGAGTGATGGAAATGGGAAGAAAGAAAGAGGGAGGTAGAGTTTGAAGGAGAGAAGGAAGTGTGCTTTATAGCTGTTATCGCTACAGAAAAGGAGATCCATTCATCAGGAAAGAGCAGATCAAATAAAGAGGTAGAGCGAAAGAGGGGTAGAAATAAAGATGGGGGAGGTAAAGGGAGGTAAGGGGCGAGAGGGAGAGATCCAGGGAAAAAAGGAAAAGAGCTGAAAGAAAGCTAAAGAGGTAGAGGAGAGATGAAAAAGATTGTGGGAGAAGGAAGGGAGAAAGGGAGGGGAAGAGAGACAGGTGAAGAGTGAGAGAGGAAAAGTGGAGGTTGAGAGAGTGCAGAGAGGGAGGGGAAAAAGAAGGAAGGAGAAAGAAATGGAGGGAGGAAGATTGTGAGAAAGAAGAAGGGAGGGACAGAGAAAGAGAAACGGAAAGAAGAGGAGAGAGGGAGAAAGGGATGCAAAGAAATAGGGAGGAGACAGTGCAGAGAAAATGTGTGAGAGAGAGACAGGATACAGAACTCGAGAAAGAGGGAGGATGACAGAAAGAGGAGAGAAAGGAGGAAAGGAGGGGGGCATGAAAAAGAGGGAGGAAGGAGAAAAGAGAGGAGGAATGAAGGGAGTGAAGAGGGATGGGTAAAGAAAAGGAGATAAAGAGATGCAGAGAGAAAGTGTGAGAGGGACAAGCGGAAAAGAGAGGCAGAGAGAATGTGAGAAAAAGAGATGAAGAGGGAAAGAGGAGAGAGACGAGGGAAGAAGGGGGGAAAGAGATAGATAAAGAGGAATGGATGATGGCAGCGATGGAGAGAAATAGGAAGGGTGAGAGTGCAGAGAGGGAGGGAAGGACAGAGAGAAGAGATGGAGAGAAATAGGGGAGAGGGTGGTTGGGATGGAGGGAAAGAGAGATCTCGATAGTTGTTTTAATAAAGCGTAGCCCAGTTATTGCTGCAGGAGGAAGTGTCCGACTGTGAAAACTGAGCAGAGGAAATAAGGATGAAAAAATAAAGACAAGATACGCAATCTTTTGTTTTATTTTACAGAGAGAAAAACAATGTCCTTTGAGGACATGTGTGTCAGTTGAAAATATTCTCTGCATTTGACCCATTCTTCTGTATCGCTGAAGCAATCTATTTGGAGGAGTGGGACCCATCTCCAGATCTTCAGCTAACTCCACAGAGACACAGAGAGAACATGCAAAGTCCACACAGACATAGGGAGAACATGCAAACCCGACACAGACACAGAGAGAACATGCAAACTCCACACAGACATGGAGAGAACATGCAAACTCCACACAGATACAGGAAGAACATACAGACTCCACCCAGAAAGGCCTGAAAGTCGAGTCCTAGCCACACAGCCACCATATAATTGTTAACATAAAAATAATTGTTAAAAAAAAAAAAAAAAACATTGACCAAAAAATAATAAAATATTTTTACTTTTAAGTCCTGTTAAAAAAATGTAATGTAGAAAGTACAGATACCAGCTATCAAATGTAGCGAAGTAAAAGTAAAAAGTATCCACAAATAAAAATGTACTTAAAGTAAAAGTAGTAGAGTAGTAGAGTACCTGTACTTTTACTTAGCAGTCAAAGCATCAAACTTATTAGTAATTACTTGTGAGCTATGTTGTATTAATTAGTACAACATTGCTCACAATAATGACTTTCAAAGCAGATGCAAGCCTTGTATTGTGGTCACAAGTCAACAAGTGGAAACAGGCCTAATGTTTCCTGTCTATTCCTCCAATTATTCCAAAAAGGGCACATCCATCACCTGTGTATTATTGTAATCATATCTGACTTCAGCTCTGTCCATTTCTCAGTTATTCATTGATTTGGACAAATGCCAAATGTTACAACCTCTGCTCCAAAGGTTATGTCATTGACGTGAAGGATCCAGAGTCTGCACTATGTTTGGGACTTTTCTACTAAAAATACTTACTCAAGTAAAAGTACATGGCTAAAAATCTGAGTTAAAATTGTACTATGTAACTTTTCTGGTGGAGTTAACAGCACCTGCGTCTTCATTATGTTATTGCTTTGCCTAGATCACATTTTTTTTTTTTTTTTTGGTCACATTTTTATATAGCACTTTTCCACCTTTAAGGCACTCCAAGCATTTACATCGAGGCATCACTCACCCATTCACACACACATTCATACACCAGTGTACACAAGAGTCTTGCCCAAGGACACAACAACAGCAGTCATCTGTGGGAGCTAGAATCTCACTGCCGATCTGTGGGTCAGTGGATCTGACCACTCAACCAATGATGTTTATGTCGAGGACGGGATTCAAACCACCAAACTTTAGATCAGTGGACAAACACTCTACCAACTGAGCTACTGTCGCCCCAGTCCAAGTTACAGATCAGATCTATGAGAGGTGATCCTGCTCAGAAATAATGCATATTTTGTAAGGTATATTTTTAAGTAATCAAACATCTGTAGTTGAATAAAAGCAAGATACATACATTTAATGCCATTTCAAGGAGACGAGCTGGTCGAGGATCCTCCACCAGGAAAGTTACACAGTACACCGTTAAATAAATAGTATGCATATGAAACTGTGTTAAAGCCTTGGTATGTAACATTTTTGCTAAAAAATAGACTTTTTTTTCATTTTGATTGTGTTTATTGCACAGAAAAAAACATGTGTCACTACTGCAAATGGACTTGCATCTCCACAAACCTGCCTCTTATTTGGTCTGGAGTAGGGTTTCCTTTCGCTTGTTCCTTTGCAAATGTTGTTCCTTTGGCTATAATATTCTACAGCATGGTATAAAGTTCCATCTCCATAGAGAGTGTTCCGAAGTATGGTTTTAACTTTGTTTCTATGGAACCATGCTGGTGACGTGCCACCTTAATAAAGTTACATAGTAGAGATCGTGGCTGATGATGATGATGTTTAGAACCTGGAGACACCAATGGCTGATAACCTCTGCCGATATTTAGGGCTGATATTTTGTGGCGATTTTGATTATTTTCCCCAAATTATCTCATCTGAATACAAACTAATCCACAACTCCTTTTTTAACCACACAGTTTAGCGTAATGACGACAATGCCCTCATTAAACTAAAGTCTTCATATATCTTCAAAGAACCAGTAGTTAACACAATTTTAGTTCCATCTTAGACCTTGTGTCCTTGGGCAAGACACTTAACCGCCTCATTCGCATACCAGTGTCTGCGTACTCTGCTGTATGAACGTGTGTGTGAATGGCCGAGTGGTTCTTTGATGTAAAGCAATTTGAGCATCTTGGGTGGAAAAGCGCTATATAAAAATAACCATATGAGCAGTCTTTTACAAACCCTGATTAATTCAACCGTTTAAAGACAGACAAATTATTTTATTAGAGGGAAAAAGTTATAAAGCCTTTAGAGCCTTTAAGCCATGTGGTTATGATTCAAATTTGAATCCATTTACTTCTCTGCGATCGCTCTCTCCCGCCTATAGCTATGTCCTCTGCCTCCTCTGCCTCCTCTGCCTCCTCTGCCTCCGCTCCCCTCCCCCTGGCCCTGGTCCCATGTGTTTGTCTGTATGAAACCCTGCTCCTTGTAGACAGTCCTTTTTCAAATGTGCTCAGCTCTCTGTATATTTACCCTCCAAACTCATTTCCACAATTACACACTTCCAGGAGTGAGTTGTGCACAGGCCAAACGGCTGACAGGCTAAAAAACAGAAGTCTATTGCTTTTTAAATATGCTCACTGCACAAATTGTTCAAATGTGTTATGTCAACAACGACGATTTTGAGGTATAAATACAACTTCCCCATCATGAAATTTTCAGATCTATGTTTATGATGTTGTGTCCTCATCACAAACATACCCAGAGTTGTGTTTTGTTTCATTCACACATGTTTAACACACAAACCCTGCATATTTAGGCTTCTCTCAAACAGAAAACTCTCTGTTCCACCTTGTGATGTCATGTGGTAACACAGGAAGTGCTCCACTGTGTTTTTAAACTCCATACACCTTCAATAGAATCATTTGGTTGATTGCAGTCCTGAAATTTCCAACTTTACTGAACTAAAGGTAAAAGGTAGCTGTTAACTTGGAAACTGACCACTGTGTGACATCACAAGGTGGACCAGCGTTTAAGTTTTATGCAACCTGGAAGATGTGAGACAGGCCTTGACTTTGACAATCCAGGCTCCAAACGGTTTTGTTTAGCTGTGCATATGGCTGAAAGGTTTTTATAGTCCACTCTTCTCTTTTAATGTTTATTTTATCATGATAATTTATGTTTTGATTTGTTGTATTGTGAGTTTATTGTCTTTCTTATTCTGTATAGCACAAATTGTGCTATACAAATAAACTTGCCTTGCTTTCTGGTAGTGTCTCCATGGAGATAAGTAGTTATAAGTTCAATGCCATACTGACAAACATCCCAGACAAAGCAACAGCATCTCTATAGACCCAAGCAGATGGTGGACTCTCCAATAGAAAAGTTCCACAGTTCACCTTTAACTCTGTATTGTCTCAGCGAATTAATCATTTCAGTTATCCTTCAGCATCAGATGTGTAAAGCCACGGCTCTTTGTCCCTTTCACAAAAGCTTTGATTGACTTGCTTCTGTGAGGGTTGATGCTTTGCGTATCTGGGACGTACCTCGCCGGACTCCTATCTCCAAGGTCATCGTGTTATCAGAGTGCATCTACCTCCTGCTATATACCGTGCTTTGTGTAGTCTGCCCTCGTGCCCTTGAGCAAACTAAAGCCTTTATGCTCATCTGCTTTTCTGTTGCGCTGACTGTGACTGCGAAATCCTTGACAATGTACTTTCGTTCATATTTCTGAAAAGGTATTCTATTAAGAACAATAAGAACTAGATGTAGACTGATGTTTGCTCTGTACTTAAACGTCCTGTACTCAGAGGTGGTAAAGTGGCCCAAAATTGTACTTGAGTAAGAGTTCTTTTACATATATTACTCATGTGGAAGTACAAAGTAGTGGTCCTAGATATTACTAAGTTATAATAAAAAGCATTGGGTGAAACTACTACTTAAGTAAGGGTAAGAGTGACCGCTTGGACCGTAGACTGTATATATAAATGGACATAGCTAACGTGTTATCCGCCGCGTTCCAAATAGGAAGTGATCATGGGCACGCTTCCAGCTGCATCCACTCTGGCTCCAATTCACTTTACATTGAAAAATCATATTAGCCGGCTCTACATGATCCTGGTATTTTTTATCTTGCTATTGTGTCTGTAAATCAAGATATGAACATTAATAACAGACAAATCAGACGCCATCTAGCATTAGCAACAGGCGATACGGGCGGGAAGGAGGATTACCTTCAACAACCTAGCTCCAGATTGGCTCTTTGGTTGCTATGATACCCGTGAAGAGAATCATTTTCAGTCCTGGAATTGCCAGTCTCTACTGAACTAAAGGTAAAAGGTAGCTGTTGAGTTGAAAACACTATATGACATCACAAGGTGGAACAGAGCATTTTGAGCTTTGGAGATGTAGACAGACTAATAATGCAGGATTATTCAGACAAAACACAACTCCAGGTATGTTTTTAATGAGGTAACAGCGTGCTAACATGGCTAAAACCTCACAAGTCAATTTTGCGTAATATAAGTCCTTTAATGTAAGTGAATGTAATTGGACAACACATTAAGACAACATTAACTAAAGGTATTTTTAAAGAATAGACCAAAATAAAACTTGTAGACCTCACAATGGAAGACTAACCAAAAGTTATACTCAAGTAAGAGTACTGCTACTTCAAATTTACTTCTACTTCTGAAGTAGAAGTAAAAGTAGCAGGCTTGTAACTTAGCACCACTAAAGCTGGTGTGAAGTGGAAAAGTTGTCCAAAAACAAGCTAGTATATAAATCGAAAGCGTTAAATATATTTGTATTTCAGAACGTTGTTTTGGCTCTCCATCAGCCTACCCAATCTTCTCTCCTCTCGCAGCCGGCCTGGTCTCATCTCATGTGGAGGAAGAAATCATTTGTCTTGTGAAACGTTTGTCCTTAACACGTCCTACATTCAAATCAAACCTCACACAGGCCGCCATCTTGGTTCTTGACCTTTTCAATACTCACTCCTTTAATGATTTTTGCTGCTATCTTCGTTGGTCTGTATGTTTCCGTATGTTTCTGTATGTTAGCTCCATAGTTAATCTGATATCGGCTGTCCTCTTATCTCATTTCACCTTTTGACTTTTACAGAAATTCATTAATATTCTAAAGGAAAAATATGGAAACTGAATTGAGATTGTGCTTATTTGTTAGGGGGAGAGTCCTGTATATTCAAAACTTGTCTGAAAGAGCATCTACCCATTTTTTTCTACATATTTGAGGAAAATCTATCTTACCCCAGTACAGATGTTGTATTAGCAGCTCTGGAGGTCCAAATAAGTCCACTGTGTACTGTCTGCAACTAATTATAAAGTGTTATTGTCAAGTAATCAGGAAGTGTATGTTAGCATGCTAGTTGCTGTTAGCATTATCGTGATGACAAAACTCTGCTCTCTGAAAGTTGTGAAAAGCGCTTCTAAACTCATTGTGGTGAATAATTAGAATCCTCTGAATGCATAGGTATTTGAGGAATAATTTTGGAAATCTCCAAACCAGGCAACTTGAACTAGTTCTGTTCTTCACATAAAACAGTGAAAGTCAGACAACAGCAATACTACGTGCCACCATACACATTGTCTGGAAAAGATCATATTAAAAGGAGACAAAACTACTTTTATGAGCATATAATAGTGTTCTGTCATCATTAACTTATACTCTGTTGTATTTTAAGTGATTCATGTGTCTGAATAATCCTATATTATCTAAATGTGAGGTTTGAGTGCTTAAAAATATATCAGATTTCACCTACCCCCTGTCCACGCCCTCTGTGTAAAGATACACAGTTATAGATGCTTACTTGTGATTATTTGACAAATCCAGACTCCGGCTTATACACAAATGTAACTATCTTTACAAATACACAAAGTGTGATCATCAGATCTGATTTGGGGAGTTATCAAGTTATTGAAATGTAAACAGTATAACACATCTGATGTAGTCTGATTTCTGTCTGTTTATTCAAACTTTTGCATAATTGCATAGGAAGATTGTGCAAAAAAAAAAAAGGCAATCCACATGCTAGAAGATTTTCAGCCCAATGCTAAGCCTGATTTGCCTCTCCAGAGTTTAGGGAGGAATTTTGGAATTGTCACTTGCGATAAACTTTACAACAACCAATCAGAACAGCCAGCCAGTGCCAGGCTCCATTGTCTCGTGATGGCTCTTAGTAGTGGTAGTAGTACTGTGAAGGACACAAACAGAGGTTGTGCAAACTTTTTCACTTATCATCACCTCTTCAATGACTGGAACAGGCTCCTCACCTTCAGACCACACTGCAGAGTGAATGCACCACTCTTTTATAAACAGTATTCAATCCACAGGCCTTTTATCTTTTTGTTTCACTGTGAATAAGAGTTTGTTTTCATTATGAACCTCGCTTGATCACATGACTCATGCGCTCTGTTCATCTTGTACCAAATCTTGAAAACATTTTGGCATTTCTGTCCTTCATGTGAGTGTGAGACACATAATTCACTGGAGTCTGCACACTTTGTGTCATGTCTTCCTCTAGTGAGCAGCCAGCCTTACTCTATAAATCCATTCATTAACTGACAAATGTCAGGTGTTTTGGAGGATGAAATTTCTGTTTGTGCTTGTAAACAACTGTGCAAGCAATAATCTTATCTAATTATTGCAGCGCTGACGAACAGCACTGGTACCTATTTATTTTGACAAAGTTATACTGGGGAAATTTCCAAGATATCTCAGTGCTCTCCTTAATGTCACTTCAGGTGGGGACCGGCTTCGCTTGTCTTCACAGTTACGTCTCACTGTGCCTCACAGAGCTGGCAAAATCTGCCTTTTCCTACTCATGCCATCATCCCCCATGTGATGCTCCAACAGGCTTTAAGGAGATGAGACTTAGTGTTTGTGATTTGTAAAAGTTGTGTATAGATGCAAAATGATCAGAAAAGTAAATAATAAGTACTTTATTTGCAAAATAAATTTGGCTTAAATTTATAAGTTCAATGAATACAATCACACAGTACACTAGCACAACAAACATCTGTATTATTTTCAAGAGTAAAAATGTTGTTCATGATGCCCAGCTCAAACACAAGACTCCCTCGTCCTAAATGTAACTTTATAGGTGTGCCATGTTGCTGATACAGTTTTCTGGGAGTTGACAGCAGCATGTTCTTTCTCTGTCTGTGTTCGTCTCTCGGCCTTTTCCGCAAATGCACCAGTGAGAAGCCTGAGGGTCAGGGTGAGGTTCATGTGGAGGTTGCTCCAGAAGGGACAGGACATCAAACACTCCTGGTGTACTTTACCACTTTTGCAGAAGGAAATCTTTCTGCTCCTTTGAAGTTTATCCTACAACACCAAAACAGTTTAGTGTACTATGCCACACTTTTTACATTAGAAGTCCTTCAAAACTAAAGGACTATAGCCAAACAAAAGTATATGGTACAGTATTTAATTGAATGTTGTTTAATAGTATTTATAGTCGACCTGTATCTCAGCTTTGCATCAGGGGTCTGTTGCCCTGGGCCCCCAAATTTCTGTCAACAGGCCTGAGTAGGAAACGATATGCTGGTAAATACATTTGAAATTTTCTCTCAATACTTTAGGTCAAAAGTTATATATTGGAGAAAATAACACATTGCACCAGCTTTATGAAAACAAATGTGAACATTCAAGTGAGCGGTGGGGGAGGTGGGGAGCAGGGAGAGTGAGTGTTTGACAGTGTATTCTCACAAGTGACCTGTAGGGGGAGCACTACAGTTACAGCTAAAGTTACTTAGTTCTGCTTTCAAGGGCCCATATTACACTATTTTCTGATTTATGTTATAATGTTTCCTCATCACAAACCTACCTGGAGCTGTGTTTTGTTTCATTGACACATTTTTTACACACAAATCCTGCACATTTAGGCTGTGTTCTTCTCTCAAAAAGAAAACACTCTGTTCCACCTTGTGATGTCATGTGGTAATACAGGAAGTGCTCCACTGTGTTTTTAAACTCCATCCACCTTCACTAGAATCATTTGGATGATTTCAACTGTGGAATTAATAATCTCTACTGAACTAAAGATAAAAAAGTTGCTACCTCTTCATGACATCACAAGGTGGAACAGAGCATTTTGAGGTTTGGAGATGTAGACAGACTAATAATGCAGGATTACTCAAACATGTGAATGAAACAAAACACAACTCCAGGTGTGTTTTGAGGAGGTAACAACATTATAACATGGTTTAAAGCTCTCAAGAATACATTTTTTGTGCAATAAAGGACCTTTAAATTGAAATCTATGCCATCATTTGGTAAGAAAATTGTAAAATGTATGTGTTTTTTGAGTAATGATTTTTTATAACGTGATACTTTGTCCTTTTACTCTGTTATGTTGATTGTGTTGGCTACTACCTTGTAAATGTACCCAGCAACAAATTCTTGTATATCCAGTCATCTTAAAAACCCATTCAGTATCATCTCATCTGCCTGTAGTGCACTTCCACGTCCCCTACACCCTACTTTAGCGTACTCACTTTCACATTCCCTAATATTAATCTTCTTGTCGGATATTCGGTTCCATAGTCCCCTCCATATAAGCCGGCCACAGCAGTAAGGATTTAAAGTGTGCAGCCGAACACCAAATGAACTCAGCGGAACACGATGAAACTCGCGAATAGTAGGAGGAACTCAGGCAAAAAATTCAATAGATTTTTAAAATGTAACTTCTATTGATCCACTGGGAGAACGCTCTAAGGAGTTATGTCATGGTGTAATAGGTCCTTGTGGTGCAATAAAACAGAAATCCGGGGCTAAAATGTAAGAAGTATATGGAGAATATGAAGATAGGAAGAAAAAAAGTTTTGTTGTTTAGTTCTGATTAAAACCTTTGGTGTATTATGGTCTAGTTCTGGTTTTAGTTCTTGTTAAGTCCTGCTTTAGTCCTGCTTGGATATTGATGGACTTTGGTAAATGGCCACAAGTGGGTTTAATGTCTTGCTCAAAGACACAATGACAGCATTTATCTGTAGGATCTGGAATTTCACCACCAATCTTTGGATCAGTGGACACTCCAACTGAGCTACTGTCGCCCACTTTAATAGATTGTGCTACATATTACCTTATTATTTGGTTTGAAAGGTACAAAATCCAATGTGGAAGTAACAACGTGACATTAGCAATATTAGAGAAACATCGTCATTCATTTGCAAAAATTAAGGGTAAACCATGTGGATTTCGCCATTGAAACTGGCAACCCAAACGTCTCGAGAATCAAAACACCACATTATATCATGTCCAGCGTTTTTGTAATTAAGAATAAATCAGCATTAGAATTGTTATCAGAAAAAACCCCCAACTATATTTGATTTGAACGGGCTTACTTCATATCTGTGGCAACAGATATGGACTCCGAGAGGGACACTATGGAACTTACTTTGCTGCATGGAAATTGAATTGCTATACTTGGAATGTTCCAAAGTACGGCATTATCTATCTTGTATTTATTTCATTACAGCTGGTCAAAAATATCTTAAGACAAACATGCATTCTTAGTTTAAGTAGGCTCTCTTCTTCACAGGTCTGGCCTGTTTGTGGCACCTGTTAATCTCTGTGAATATAGATAAGTTAAATGCCACTGTCAAACATTTCAGGCTAAGGAATAAGAAGAAAAGAAAACTCCCATAGTGCACCTTTAATTACACTTTTCCATATTATTTTTTCCAAACTTTTTTCACGGAGGGCAGCATATTTAAACTTATATGGAGTAAACAACCACAAACTACAGGACAATGAAGTGACTCATTCAAAATATTCATGTCCATGTATGTTGAGCGACCACACTTTTAATAAAGCTTAGAATTCTCTTTAGTTTAACTCTATCCCATCAAATATATCTGTCTCCTAAAACTACTACTTTTGGTCATTTGGGTCAATTCAGCAGGAAGCCGGAAAGCCAGCAAAAGTTGGTCTGTGGGGGCCATAGTTTGGAACCAATGTTTTATACAATGTGAAACCCCAAAGCTAAGATGTCCAAAGCTTCAAAATTTACCAAAAACATTTTCTCAGCTTCTTTTGTCTTGAATGATAGATTCTCTCTCCTCTCTCTAGAGTTAGACAAGGCCATAAACCTGCTTGCCCAACTTCAGTTTACAGCCAGAATAGACCTGCAGTGTGAACTGAATTAAAGGTGCACTATGTAACTTTTCTGGTGAAGCGTACATCACCCTACTTGGCTCGTTTTTGTATTTTTAAAGGAGCTGTACCTGATTTTTGCTGCCTTAAAACTACTTCATTTTAAAAGGTTTGCAGTTGTATTCATAGTAATAAGTACATGAGTGGAGTTTTGCTGTGATGCTAATGCTAAAAATGTGAACAGCACACAAAGCTTTACTTCCTGGTTTGCGGATGATAAAACACGTCTTAAAATTATCTTAAAATTGGATGCGGACAGCACACAGTGGTCTCATTTTGACCCTACAAGCTACTTTTTCATCCCTATACCTGATTCTTACCATGTTTTTGAGCAAAATGTGTCTTGCCCCAGTACAGATATCATATATAAGCAGCTCTTCAGGTCAAAATATGTCCACTGCATACTGTCTGCATCTAATTAGAAAGGTTTTATTGTCAGATTATCAGGAAGTGTGTGGTTAGCATGCTAGTTGTTTGTGTAATAACCTCAGTCGTCCAGTAGTAGGGGCTTGGATGACCATAGTAGGAGCTTGACAGATTTAACTTTGGCTTTTACCGTGCTGGTTGTTGTTTGGTTTACAGTCACGGCTCATCACTGTGAATAATTAGGACGCTCAGAATTATAAGGTGAGTGAGGAATCATTTTGGACCACTGCAAACCGTTTAAATCTTCAAAAGTGTTTTCACATTTTTGAAGATTGACTCCACTTAACGTCCACCTGCAGACTTGAGTGCAGCTAAATGCAAACACTCTGAGAATATATTAGTGATGCTATACGGTATTTTCTTTTGACAGAGTGAGTTCAATTTCCCCAGAGCATACTGTGAAGTGGCTCTTATGAAATACATTTGAATGAGTTTGAATGACTGAATCTCAGTTCAATGGTTGAAAGCATAAACCAACATGGATGAAGTTATTTTGAATTCAAACATGGGGACAATTTTGATGTGCAACAGTTTAAGGTCGTATTCACACTAGCACTGGTTAGTACGCTTTAATCGAACTCTAGTTCTTTTGGCCACAAAGTCCGGTTCGTTTGGTCAGGTGTGAATGCGCAATCAAACACTGATACGGTCCAAAAAAGCGAACTCTGGTTCGCCAAAAAGCCTAGGTCTCGGTCCGGTTGAAGTGAACTCTGGTACGGTTCGAATGCATATGTGAACGCCAAGTGGACCACAGGCCACTCCAAACACAGGAAGCGGATTACATGCAGAGCATTCTGGGTAAATAAAACCAAAACAAACACGGGTGCAAAGCTAGCGGAGAAATGGCTCGTGGTCAGACGTGGAGTGAAGAGGAGGTAAAAACCCTCATAGAAATATGGTCTGACGAAAATATATGTCAGTTACTCGTGACCATGCACAAAAACAACGAGGTTTATAAATTAATAAGTGAAAAAATGAAAGCAGTAGGATTCCCCCGCACTGTAGCGCAGTGTCGGACAAAAGTAACAAAAAAAGTTACATTTCCCTGCGGAAAAGAAGTTGCGTTGTATTGACCAATAGACGAGCGGTGTTTCTTCTTCATGGTTTTTTGTCTCGTTTCCTTCCATGGTTTTTGGTACAGCGCCACCACATGTGAAGGATTAGACAAGCTTCTCAAAAGGTTTGGTTTGTTTGACAAAAAGCAGTGTGAAAGCAAACCGCTCCAGTTGAAAACAATGTTTCAATTTCACGTGATGAGAGTTTATTGACCAATAATCAGCACCATGGCACATTAAAGCCTATAACATCTCTATCATTAGCATAAGACGAAGTTTAAATCTGTCAACTGGGCAAATCATTGTAGGAGTGAAGACCAATACCTGTGTGAGAGTTCCTCTGGACCTCAGTCCACTATACATCTCCATCTCAAAGCCACTAACCGCTCCTTTGAAGATACTGAGGTTCAGATCTTAGCCAGAGAAAAGAAATAGTTTGAGAGGAGAGTTAAAGAAGCTATTTTTGTTAGGAAAGAAAATCCTTCCTTAAACAGAAATGGGGGCCTGAGACATAATCTCTCACAGATGTATGATTCCATCCTCAGACCCAAAGCAAACAAAAAGACACAAGAGAGAACAATAGGAGGGCCATTAAAGGTTGAGTAGGGTCGTTAAGACTGAAAGTGGAGACAATAGCTGTTTACATTTTCAGTGTTGTTAGCCCCTCCTTTCAGACAGATATAAGGCAGTGTCCACCAGCGATCTGACCAGAACTGAAGAAGCGGCTTGGATGATGATTTGTCCAGTTGATAGATTTAAATTTCGTCTTTTGCTATAGGTCAGACCTGGACGACTGAGGGATTACACAGACACCTCTATCAATAATTCGATAGATTCAATTCAGTTAACCCAGTGCATGTACATGTTAAATTGTACAATATTCAGAATACTCATAACTCACATGAAATTACTGGACCATAACTCGTAACGCTTAATGTTTTGTTGAGTGCACATTGAATTCAAAAGGAGCTAATTAGCAGAAACACTTTCCAATTTCCAGAAAATTGTCATAAAGCGGTGCCATAGAGCAATGATAGGCGCTAGCAAACAGCGTAAACATCATGACAATAATATTAGGTGCCAGCAATGAATAAATATGCATAATCTGAGCACTGTTCATATCATTGGAGTTTCCCTCAACAGTTAATAACAAAACATTTACACATACCCTCCATAGGTTTAAAGAATGACAATTTAAAATGAAATATTATGTCTTTTCAATGCAAAAAGGTTCTCAAAATGTTTCATATAACAGCTAAAGACAATAGAAATAACTGCTGACAAGTGGAATACTAAAATAATGCAGCAAGAGTAACTCGCAAGTCCCAGGAAAAAAGGAAAAAAAAAAAAAATCTTTGTATTCCAGTGTGTTGTAAACAGTAAGAGCTATCTGTATATGCCAGCTCTTATCTCTCTACCAGATTACAACTCCAGATATGATAAGACATAATATAAAGTTTAAGTCGCATTTCCTTGGGTTCAAAAAGCGTACAACCTAATCCCTGGTCTCCTGGATAACTCCACAGAGCACTTTCTCACATGGAAAGCTGAGCAGCAGATTACAGAGCGGATAACATCAGCCTGGGAGCAGATAGAGGAGGCAGGTCTAATATATGTGGCCCCACCGTGCACACTCCGCTGCACTATCTCGCAATGTGGCATCCGGAACGGGGACAGAGGCAAGGGACAGTACAGAGATATGTCTTTAAATGTGAAATATGTGAGGAGGAGTAGAACTGTGTGAAACTATAAGGTAAGAAAGATACTGACAGTTTGCTCTCGTAGGAAGAAGGTTGTGGGTTTGATTCCTGGTGTTATGAGCCACTTTGTCCAGGGGTGGTGGCATGTAACAAAATGATGTTAAAGCAGGGTGTAGAACAAAATGGGAGCATGGAGACGTGGTCAAAAAATTATAAAGTAAATGTATTTTTACAAAAAATAATGTTCAACAGTGGATACAAATTAAACGGCTAGATAAGACAAAAATAAACTAAATAACCAAACAAAACTGTTGCAGCGGAGGACCCCACTCGTCACCGATGTGGTGCGCACTCCGGGCTTTTATTCCCCCAGTTGATTGTTGACCGCTCCAGGTGCGGCTCAACCGGTGGGTGGATCTGATCTGGGTCGGTACATCTGGATAAATGGAGACAAGGCCAAAAAGGACTGGTCCAACACCCAGAGTGTGGTGATCTGTCCATATGTTGACATGGATTATATGTGTATGTATTATGTCACCTTTTTTCAGTTTTTTCTAAACACCTCTGTGGTCTCTGAAAGTGGTGAGAAATGCTTATAAACTCATTGCGGTGAGTAATTAAGATGTTCAGAATGCATAAGGTAAGTGAAGAAAAACTTGCAGCTGTTTTTCATGTTTTAAGACAGTAAAAATGTGTGGTTTGGAGCAGAGTGCTGAATTACTTTTTAAATTGCATTAATTATGCTCAGGAAACTTGCATTTTTGTCGTATCCCCTGCCCTATTGGCACCTCAAAAATTCCAAACCACAGCAAACTCCGAGACCGTGTAACAACTCTAAAAATGCAGAGGCAAAAATGAAAGCGGACTTGATATTTCCGCTTGTTAGTTCCTTCTGTCTTGTTGTGATCTTATAAATTGTCCAATCATGTCTCCACGGCTCCTCTTTTGAAGTCTGTGTCTGAGCTAAAGCCTTAGGCAGCTGCCCATTTAGCTGACACAAGCAGACAGATAACCTCTCACATGGGCACGCAGTACAAAGAACAAGCCCTATTCTTAGACAGGGAAGTGACTTGGAGTTCACACAAGACAATGGAAGTACTACAACACTAAAGCTATCACAGAGTCCAATTATTTCCAAAGAATGAGATAAAACGAAAGCAATGAACACTAAACCAGGACTAAGTATCTGCTTCGCAAATTTGGGACTTCAGTTTTTTGCTTTTTGAATGCTCACAGTCAACACATTTTTGCAGTCATTTCTGTATATTCTGAAAAGTATAGGATTCATGTATTAATTTAGCAGTTTATACTTCAGTCATCTGTCAAACGTTAAAAGTGCTGTAACTGATTTTTACTGACTTTAACATGTGAAAACCAGAAATAGTTAATTTTAAACCATCTTCAGAGGTCATTCCTGATTTACCTTATGCAATCTGAGTATCTTAATTACTCTCCATAAACAGTTTATAAGCACTTTTCACAATTTTCAGAAGCCAGAGGAGAGTTTTGCAATTCGTATGCATTTTTTATACTGATTGAACGCTGAACCAACACAAGAATCAGCACAGAAGCAGAGTAGAAAACACGAGTGAGAGATTTCTGCACATCATAATAACAGTTAGCTTTTTAATTAGGCTATTATTACTGTAGTGCGACATTTTATTTAGATGATGCATAATTTCAATGGGTAAACACACTCCCACTCAGAGTTTGAAACATTCTAAACAAATCTGAGCCTTGGCCATATGAGAAAACCAAAGAGCCAGTCTTTTGAACGGCTCTTTGGAATTAATCCAAAAGATTCAGATCCCATCACTAGCTAATACCGTAGGCCTATATTTATTTTACCCAGATTAAAAAACATTATTGAAGTTACAAAGAAGATGTCTATATTATTGGACAGAATTTCTTGCTTTTTTTCACTGATGTCCATGTCCCTTCCCCCCCGCCTCACATCACACGCGACTCGTCCCTCTCCACAAAGGAGCTGTCCCAACTGTCAGACTGTCAGAGCCGTGGTGCTGTATCCAAATGAGAGCAGCGCGTGGTTGAGTGTCGCCATGCACGAGGCTTGTACACTCCTATACAACAAAATAGATGCGTTTCGTGTCGACTAACCAATCACTACTGAATTTCGAGATTGTTCCAAACTTTTCAGGACATCTGGTCACCCCTGAGCTGTAGGTGGCCAGGTGCTACATGTGGGCAGGTTTTGAAACGTGTGAGCGACACAAGAGAGATAGGAAAAGGCCATGCGCACCGGCCCGGAGTAGGTGAGTGGGCGCTGGAGCAGGTGCACAATATCACCTCTGGAGCGAGTTGTGCACTGTCAGCCACGCCCCTTCCCGCTCCATCATTATGTTTGGTTTTATTGCAGCGCCATAATGTGCTGTCATGAAGAAATCCGCTAAAGTTGCAGCACTTGTGCCGCATCAAGGTTCCAGATAAAAATATTTAACACTTTCCGTGACATTTTCAGCATAAATGCTCCAGCGTTTACCACTTGCAGAAAGGATTTTATTGTAAGGAGGTTTGACAGGAGGCAATGCGCCAACTCAAATGACACACACACTCAGCCGTTTGAGAAAAATGAATATGTTATAATGTTATTTGGGTGTAAATCCAGGCGCAGAGGTTCAAAATGAGTGAATAGATGCTTGATGAGAGCTAAGAGAACATTTGTCTCAAACCTAATGAATCTCACACATTTGTAACAATCATATGGTTAAATTCTTCCAAATTTGAGCTGATTTTTCGAGGTCTGGTGTGTGTGATGGAGGTGAAATGCCTGTGTCTCATGACCAGTGTGTGAGATTCGCGAGCCCTGAATTGATACTTTGCAGCTGACGTCATCAGCATCATTCCCTGAGGGTGTGATGCTAAATGGAGGCACTGCTGTGTCTGAAGCTCTGCTGCTCAAGTTAGACTTTAATCTGAGCTTTGTTTTCACACAATCGGACCAGAAAAACTGACCTAGCTGGCACTACGACAGGTGAGCTGATTTGCTAAACAAGTTGTGAAACAAGTCCCTTACACATAAAATTACAGTTGCAGGCTAGCTAACATTAGTCAAGAATTTTTTTTCTGTTAGCCATTCTCACCTATTTTTTTGTTGAAAATTAAACACCTAGCGACCATAAACACTTGTATTGATCACATGCGTTGTTTAAATCTAGTTTGTGTTTCTTCTTGAGCTATCAGTTGATATTTTCACCACGTATCCTTGATCTAATATATCCTTAAATACTAAAGCCAAAGTGAAACAAAAGCACACAGCAGAGCACACAGAGCCGCTCCTGCTCTGGACAAACAGCCGGCCCACCTGCACTCAGCACTATAGAGCCTGGGAAGTATGTGTAAAGATACAGACATTCTAGTGCTCCACATCTGGCCTGTAGCAAATTTCGAGAAACATAAAACAGTTCAGGGCTTATTCTGTCTCTGAATATCTGTAGTGTGTCGTGCCCTGACTTTGAACTCCTCTGCACCAGGAATATCATTATGAACAGGTTTAAGCATGAAGCTAAGTGAGGAGCTTCCATAAGAATTATAAATATTGAATTTGAATAAATGTGTGGCTCATCCTAGCTCTGACCTCTACATTCAAAAGACTTCACCCTCCCCAAAGGTGCAATATGTTACTTTTCAGGTGGTGGATTGGCCATCTTGTCTTCATGGTTATTGCTCCACAGTATGGCATTAAGCTTATGTACCGTATCTCCATGGAGACAGTTGCGAGTGATGCTACTAGACCAATTACAGAGAGGCAAATCGGCCACCAAGTTCACAGTAAGAAAGCATGTAGAATAGATAAGTTTAATGACATGCTTTGGAACATTCCGGGCAAAGCAGTTACATCTCCATAGAAACAAAAATCACGAAGTCCCACCAGAAATCTTACGTATGGTGCACTTTTACACTGAGGATGGTTTGATTGGATGTTGTTGGCAGGTTATAGGCAAAAACAGTTGTTAGCTATTACCAACACATGCTTTGTAGTGAAGGCAATTTGAGAGCCCACTTCCTGGACAAGGATGGCACCACCTTGTGACATCACCAGGTGGAACAGAGAATTTGGAGTTCAGAGATATTTTCAACATGCAAAAATCTTCAAACACACCTGATAGAAACGATGCAAGGTGTCTTTTTCATGAGGGAACAACCGTGGATGATGGGCAAACACGTAGAGAATGCAGCACGTTAGCAAAGCATTGGCCCTTGAAATGCCTTTAGACTTTAGCTGTACATTTGGCAGCAGTTTTTAAAGAGTAGTAAATCTCATCATAGCTGATCCAGAACTAGCCATATAATGAACCTAAAAGCAGTGTGGGGGCGCGTGCAATTAACTTCTAATCCTAATTAAAAATGTCACAGTCCAAACAGTAGACTACTTTACAAACATCTCAGGGACTGAATGTGATCAAGTCAATCCCTCTAAGGGCCTCAGGTGGAGCGCTTGTTACCTCACCAGACAGAACACTTTGACAAAACTTTACAAAGACAAGTGGGTCTGGAGTGATTAGATTGTTACTTATTTTGTGCTTCGACATTATATATGTTTGGTTGTACTGTTGACTGTTGTGTCTTGCCCATGTTCACAGGTCAGAGCTGAAATTGAACCTTCAACTTTCTGGTGAAAAGACAACTGTTGCATATTTACTTTTATATAAGTAATTTTCTTCTGCCAAATAAATATTCTAGTTTACAATGAGCAAAATGCAAAATAAGCATCTATGATTGTTATAGTTTAATACTTTAAATACCATAAAATGGTTGTATTCCTTCATTAAAAGTTTATCAGTACTCAGAAGCACATTTTTAATTGCAGTGCCTTGACGGTGGAAAAGCGCTATATAAAAATGTGACCATTTACTTGTCACTAGATATTTCTTATATAAGTACTGTGTAATCAATAAGGACTGGGCATCATCACGTTCTCGAATCTGAAAGCCACCCATTTGTGGTATCTGGCCTGTCCTACGGTCAAATTTACTGGGCAGCACAAAATTCACAGTAGCAGTGAAGTGAATGTAGTGCCCTTTAAATGAACACGTTCCAAAAATCAAACACCCACTAAATGGGGTGAGCTTTATTGTTAAATGGCAGGTGACAGTGGCTGAGTTGAAATATTAAAATTATGGATAAAATAAAATAGAAAGAAGAGAGCTAAAAATGATATAAAAAATTAAACCAACAAAGATCAAAAGCTAACATATAATTTATTACAATAAAAGCAGAATATAAAATACGTACAAGGTTAAAATAGTAAATCTTGGACCCATTGTTAAGATAAAACTAGCTAAAATAGAAGGCAAACGTCTCTGTGATGATTTCTCGTCTCTGTGATGATCGGGAGGCACAAAGTACAGGACACAAGACACAGAACACAAAGGGAGGCAGCTTAAGTCAAGGCAGTCTTGGTAAAGGTCCTCTAGCTCCGAGGGGAACTGGTGCTGCAGGCAGATTTTCCCACACTGCCACTACGTTATTGGGCCTTCTACAGTCGGGACAGTTCACGCATACACCTCACCACCGCCATCCTCCGAGGCGCGGCACACTACCCCAGCGCCTGCATCTGCCAAGACACATTAACGATCCCTGCGACACAGACAGACCTCTATAGCCATAGGCATTATTGAGCACCACTAGCTTCATATGCTCATACCTGCTCTGGCATCATGGTGCTCATCCCGGGTCTGTGTCTGTGCCTCCTGCCTTGTGGCTCCTGGAGCAATCGTGCATGTCCCCGTCACACTTGCCCTCCACCCTGTCCCTCCTGGCCCTGGCTCCTTCAGTCCTCACATCTGGCTCCTGCCCAGCTGTCCTCAGTCTCCTGTGCACCTTCTCCATCCTCCGTCCTGCTGCAGCACATGCCTCCTGGCACCGGCACACCATTACCCCGGCTGCTCCAACTCGTCCCCTTCCTTCTCTCTCCCACTTCCCTTTTCTTCCGCTTTTTATAGCCTGCTCCTGCTACACACAGGTGTCCTCTTTGTTCCAAAGTAGGAGTTGCTCTTAAAATCACAGTTAAAACAAAACACCACCCCATGCTCCATGACATAATCACAACAGGCAGACAGTGCATAGTGCATATAGGCTACATTTGTGCTGTCTAGGCTACATATGTTACTGTCTATACCATTTATGGGTATATTTATCAGGATTTTGTGATGCAAAGACTCCACCTGCTAGTACACTGAGGAGTAAAGCAGTGGAAAATAAGCCGACAACAATAGCTGCTAACATTGAAGTTGCTATAGTCAAAACTCAGATAGGTGTGAAGAAACACAAGTACAATGTATTATAAATTGTTACTGAATAATATGAGACCTTTTAAAGAGCAATCGTGCAGTCTGGAAATAAATGTGATGAGTAATTTCTACAGAAAAAATAATGACGAAACTAAGCAGTGAAGCATGTGCTGATTGCATTTGAAGTGGCAGATGTTGAAGCTACATTAGGAGTGGTTAAAGTGAGCTGGGTAATTAGCTAATAATTAAATGAAATAGTCTTTCTATTCTTGGCTTGTAAAAGTATTCAGAATGTGCTTGCTTCAGTTTGGCTCTGTTTTGTAGAGTGCTTCATGTTGCCTGATTGTCTGTGTCTGTAGTTAGTTATGTCAGGAAGGGCATCTGGGTTAAAACATGTCAAATTAACACATGAGATTATAAATGGAAAGAATAATGGGATCTGTGTTATAATTTTGTTTCCTCATCAAAAACATACCTGGAGTTGTGTTTTGTTTCATTCACACATGTTTAACACACAAACCTTGCACATTAAGACTAAGTTCTTCTCTCAAACTGAAAACACTCTGTTCTACCTTGTGATGTCATGTGGTAATACAGGAAGTGCTCCACTGTGTTTTTAACTCCATACACCTTCACTAAAATCATTTAGATTATTTCAGCTGTGGAATCGCTGATCTCTACTAAACAAAAGGTAAAAGGTAGCTCACAAGAGTCAGTTTTTGCACAATATAGGACCTTTGAAGGAGATGAACCAAACTATAAATCAGATGTATTGAAGTATAAACTCACAAATAAAATAGTACATTTTGATCCAGGATTGAATGGAGTGTTTTAATTTCTTCAACATGTCTAAAGCCTTCCCTGCACTCTCCTCAAAAGTGTCTCAAACTGCTGAAAAGAGCATGTGGTGCAGAGGTCTCCATGGCCCTGCCCCGTGTGAGAGGGTCAATAAACAAGCCTCACCCTAGAATCTGCAGACTCTCCAGCTCAACACACAAGTTTATGTCTGTGTGTGTGTGTGTGTGCTGTGGTGTATCACAAGAACAAGTCAGCATTTGGTGAGAAATTACTTTATTCTGTAGATTTTCCCCGTGTTGTTTCTGCCTGAGTCTGCGTTCTCTCTTGTAGGCTTGTCACAATAGTCACTATATCGAGTTATCGCTCAATACGTGACTGATGGGACAATCATTTTTAGGGGTCAGTATTTATCGTGCATACTTTTTCTTGTACCAGTTAGAAAAATAGTGGGTTTTATTTTTATACTACGATGAGATTAGGAGTTTTTAGAGTTAAATTATGAACTTCAATGACTCATATATGCAAAATAACTACTTTAAGTCTTGCAGTCTGAGAATACTTTTTGGGGATTATTTCTGATTTATGGCTTGGTTTCAGTATTATTGTCCATATTTACATCAGCAATATATCTCACTCTTGTCCAATCATTGTGCAGAAGTGTGTAGCTCCTACTTTGCCAAAATGGACCTAGAGCCAATCTGTGTTTTTGCTGCATTCGCGTGACAAACTTCAGAGTTGGAAACACAGAACGTTTGGCAACATTCGCTACACGCCAATGTGTTTCAAGTATCTGCATCTGCAAAAGTGTTCAACTAGAGGCATTCGATGTGATTTCGACACCATGGTCTGAAAGTAGCATTAAACCTCTTTAGGGAGAACTAAGGCCACTTGGACCCGTCAAAATGTACAACACATTTAACAACAATTTACAGGTTATGCAGTCAGACTGGGCAGAGGGGTACTTTGGTCGCCTGGGTCTTTATGTGTGGTGTTTGTATGTTGGGTGGATTTCCTTGGAGCACTGTTAACCCCAAATCCTCCAGCTAAGGTAGTCCTGACCAAGACTACCCCAAGATGTACGGATCCCATGGCGTCCACTGCTTCTGAGGAGGTGCCCAAGTGGTATTGAACAGAGACAAAAAGTATAGATTACCTTATATTAAACCAAAAAATAGTACTGAAGTAAATTAAATCTAACTCTATATACGCCTTTGAGTATTCTATATTTCCTCAGCTCCTTTATCTGGCCCCGTTGTCAGCTGCATGTCTCTCACAGGAAACAAGCTGATGTAACCTCATGCCTTAAAATATGCTGTCAGCAGACTTTGAATGCCTGAGCCAGTTATGCAATGAAAAACAGTGTCTGGAATCTCATGAAATAAAAAAATACAAACAAACAGAAGTGCATAATGTATCAAAAGCACACTTTTCCTTTGATATATTTGTGTAACTATTATTCTCTGATCCAGCTTTTTAATTTCACATGCTGAGACTGTTTTGTCTGCACAGAAATAGCCTTCATTGTTTTTACTTTTCATTTGTTGGTGTCATATTATGCTGTGGAAAAACAAGTGTTCAAATATTCCTGTATATTCCAAACAGTACATAATATTTCAGAATCTACTTTCATCACTGTTACTGTCACCGTGCTCTTTGTGGCTCTGCTGAAGTTTGCCCTTGTGTTTAAACCTGTCAAATACATGACTTAGGACCTTTAGATGGTATTTTGGTGCACACAGTAAAGGCTATGCACTTTCTCTTTATATAACCATTCTATTTCACTCCAGAACATGTTTTGTAAGCCTGTTTGTTCAGACTTCATCTTGTTCACTTGGCCACCGCGTACTCCTTAAGTGTGTTTATCACAAACATCTGAAAATCCTCAGAGATCACAAAGCAGAGATCTAGATAAAGGAGGTGGGTGTGTGGAAGAGCAGAGAGGGCAGTCGCTCCCTTAAGGGCTTGTCATTTGTGGTAAATGTAATGGAAGGAATGTTCTATGCTTGTGTTGTTGTATTTTTACTCAAGTAACATGAAGTACTCTTTTTATCACTGCAGTTTTACTATGTAGTTAAAATAAAGCTCTTTATGGTGAGCACCATATCAAGGCCAGTTATGTCGCCCGGATTGGCGTCACCGGGGGCCCCACCCTGGAGCCAAGCCTAAGGTGGGTGCTTCATGGTGAGTGTCTGATGGCCGGCTTTCCCCTGACCTCCACGCATGTCTTGAGCTCTGGAACCCAACTCCTTGAGAGGGGCTGGACTCTCCACGGCGGTGAGTTGCTTATAGCCCCACAGTTTAGCCGCCACATGTTAAATTCAACTCAGTGAATTTTGTTGAATTTAACATGCCTTATGGTTGGGGACAGGTCTCTCACTGTTGTGTCGGCCTACAGGCAGAAGTGGAGGAGCTCATGCATCTTCTGGTCTTGTGAGAAGTTCAGTCACATGGGGGAGCTGCTCATTCACGTCGAGAGAAGCGAGTTGAGGTGGTTCAGGCATCTGTTACGGATACTTCCCTGAAGAGGTGTTCCGGGCATATCTCATCGGAAGGAGCCCCAGGGAAGACCCCGGACACGCTGAAGGGACTCTCAGCTGACCTGGGAAAGCTTTGGAGTCCACTCAGAGGAGGTGGAGGAAGTGTCCGGGATGAGCCAGCCAGATTTAGCCAGCAAAATACATGAATCTGTAGACAGTAATTAGAGTCAGTAGCTTCCAGCTCAATTCTGTAAAGGTCACAAATGTACACAATACAATATTTTTTGGTGTGATTTGTCTTCTATCAAGTTTTGATTTAAGAAGCATTAATTACATGGTAGCTACACTTCATGCTAATTTTGGCACTAATCACAGCATCAGTAATCTAAAGCATTTCCCCAGCTCTGTTTCCACAGCCCTGTTTTCTCACATTTAAAAGATATTTTTGAAAGTAAATCTGTAACCCCCACCCTCACCTTGGCCTTGACCATAATCAGAATCTCAAAACCAGGCCCTAATCTTAACTATAACCCTACAACCCAACAAATGTGGGAACATAGAGACACCAACTTGGTATACTACGAAGCGAGATAGGTGGCCACACATCCTCTCACAGCCTCTGGAAAACCCCACTTTGTTCCTGGTTTGTTTGTGCACTGGCAGCGAGGGGCGAGTCCAGAAATTTTTGGTTGGAAGTGCTAAGGAGGTGCTAAGGCCTTCAATGTGGGTGCTCATTTAACCTGTTAACAATGGCGCACACCCCCCTTCCTCCCCTGTTTGCATTGCAGTTTTAAATAACTTTAAATGTCATTAGCCCCTGTAGTGATTATAAATGCTAATATGGAATACTTTTTTATTGGAGTCTCATTTTGACCAACTTTAAGTCATGTAAATATGTTATGAAACACCTTTGGGGGAGCTATGGAAATGCATTGACCATTCTAGGGGTGGCTAGTGCCCCCCTCAAGCCTCCCCCTGGCGCCGCCCCTGGTGTAGAATATCATACACACTGCACATTTATGAGGCTCCTGGTTTAGACCTACATTACACTCACTTGCATGGAGCAGTAAACAAAAGTCTTTCGTTTTTCAATGTATATAGGCTACACTTAACATTAAACTGCATCTGCATCAGCGTTTTATAGTCAGCTGTTCGGCACACAGCCCTCCCTGTACGTAAAACTAGTCAGATGATGCAGCATACACCCCTTTTCCCCGTGAGCGCTCAAACGTCAGCTTTACAAATTCTCTGGTTAACCGGCTTTGTGATATTTGTTATCTCTGAGCTGAAGTTCACTAAATTAAAGTCTGGCTATGTCCAACCCGCTTTGCAGTACACCTCTGAGGCATTCTGTTTACTAACACCAGTAGGTCTTTATCATGCTCTCCACATCTGTACTTCGTCACACCCCATCGCTAACCCATTCTGCGGTCTCCATGTTGTTTCCTTATAACCTCACTGATTTCATCCCCTCTCTCTCCTCTGCGGTCAGACCTCTGCACATGTATTTCTGTATTGCATGTCTCATTCAGTATTCCAGCTTGTATACAGAGGTCGCATGGTTCAAGTGGGTGGTTCTGAAAAACTGTGAACGTGCATGGACTATCTTCTCAGCTGTATGCATGCAATCCACTGTCCACTGTCTGAATAGAGTGTGAAAGAATTGTGATGAATAAGCTTTGTGTTTGCAACAGATGGTAACCTACTGGCCCAGTGTATACAGAGCAAGTCAAATCAACGTTGAAATCTTGATAAACCAAACTTTTATTTGAAGGTATAAGGAACTAGGGCTGCAAGATGGACCACAATCTAATGGAAATTGCAGTTTAAATGGAAGCAATTAGCAAATCTCAAGGGCTGAAAAGTGTTTCTGTCAATTTATCTGGATACATTTAATATCCTATTCTTTATAGTTTGGTTTCAATATTATTGTTTATCATTTATATTTACTTCAGCATTATATCGCGCTTCAAAAATTGTTATCATGACAGACTTAAATCTAACTGCGGAGTGAAAGAATTGCAGCTAGCTAAACTTGAGTCTGGGTTTATGTACTTGATAGATTACTACTTGGCGACATATACCAGTGAGGGCCAGCATTAGAGTTTTATAGCACCTATCCACTTGCTCAATGTTTCTTTACTATTTTGTGCATTATTCATTCACGATGATTGCCTGGGTTCCAGAGTACACACTATAAGAAGATGTGAGTCTGGTCAGTGGTGAATCTCTTGACGCTCAGATGGGTGTGATTGACAGGTGGATTAGCAATTCATGGACATGCATGATCTACCTATCAAAACAAATGACCGTTTATGAGGGAAAAGGAAAAAAAAAAATAAAAAAATCACAGTAGGTTGAAAAACGTTGCAGGTTTCTGCAGAATCATTGACTAATCTGAGGTGAAAGACATGCAATTTTATTCAAAATGATGGGTGACCAATGAGCTGCTTTGTTTCACATGCGCTACTGAAAAATAAATCCGATTGGATGAACATGTTTGGTTCTGGCTTGAGATACGACAGAGGGTGGGGACCAGACTGATATCCCTCTGTATAATAAAAATATATCCATCCATTTTCTTCCGCTTATCCGGGGCCGGGTCTTGGGGGCAGCAGTCTAAGCAGGGACTCCCAGACTTCCCTCACCTCAGACACGCTACCTCGCTTGGGAATCATAGGTAATAAAGGATAGAGAGACATAATTTCGGATTTGCCAAGATATGACGATGGTAGTGAGCTGCTTCTATAACCTCAGCTGCCCTGGTATAGATTAACGGAAGTGAAACTCTGACCACTACCAACACTCACACACACCACATTCATACTAGGCAATTTGGGTGAAGTGTCTTGCCCAAGGACACAATAATAGCATAAACCGGCTTGAGCAAGTATCTGACCACCAACTTTCAGATCAGCCCATAGCCACCCTATATATCGACCCACACCATTCACCATCTGCGGCCGTTCCAACACCACCACTAGATGTCACTATAAACTTGTCTCCAGTGTTTTTTTCCCCATAGAGATTTATTCCACCATAAACATTATTGACCCTGGTTGATTTTACAGCCGCAGTATAGGCCCAACCTTCAGCCTGTCCTTTCTATCTCTCCACCATTCTCACACACACACACATGCACACTCACATGCACACACACGCACACATACATACACACATGCACGCACACACACAAAACTAATTACCATGGTCTGATTGCTCTGTTTCTTCGCACTAATGTTGTACTTTTATAGCTGCTCTCATCTAAATCACATGCTCCCCAGATTTACAAGGGCGCTTCTCTGAGACCGTATAGACCCGTATGTTGTTATTACTCTCCCCATCACGCACGGCTGTCCACTGATCACAACAACCATAATGAATTACCCCAGCACAACGTACAGGCGGATGTTTTCACTATAAGGACTTGTTGCGTGGTTAGTTTTATTGCAGCAGTGGCAGTTTTGTAGCAGTTTTTTTTTTTTTTTTTTTTTACAGGAAAGGCATTGTTAAAAAAAAAACTAACAGGAGGTTTCTGCTGTATTTTATGCAAGCTTCGTTGATCCTTCAGCAAAGACATACCTGCAGTTGTGTTTTATCCTTGTTTACATCTGTTGAAGGGATATGATGCATTATTTTTGTTTACATTGTCTTTTAAACATGCATTTGGTTAGGCCTGTCATGATTAATATATCGACTTATTGTTCAATTAATGAAAGCTGGAATAGTATTTTTTGGGGATCAGTATTTATTAATTCTTTGTTTATATTATTATTTGCATTATTGGGGAATTTGTGGTAAAGTGTTGCATTCAGCTCTTTATTTATTACAGCGAAGTGATGTGATATTTGTGAAGAAGTTGGCTTGTTTGAATGGTTCCTTAACGTAAACCGGCGGAACCCGATCTCAATTTTTCAAAGAACCAAATCTTTTTCTTTCTAATGTGTGTGCATTTTTACACTGATGACCCTGAACCATCACATAGTTTTTGTGGTTTAAATCTGCTCTTGGGTGACATTTGGTCACCTTGGAACAAGTATTTCACATTTTTTCACTTAAAATAATGTCTGCCTTTGGAAAACATACTCTAAAAACTGCACCTGCTTTTCTGGTTAGGTATTTGGAGTGCCCTATGCAGTCACTAGTTGAAATTAACTATGGAAAAGTAATTAAATTAAGCTGTTAAGTAATGTGAATGCTATGCTTACAGATTCTGAAGATGGTTTATGGACTTAAAAACAGGAGAAGTTTGGATTTTTACCTGTGATGCAACAATCTGGGGAAAATTATAGAGTGATTTGAGATTACTCACACGAGACAACCTGACAGAATACAGCTCTGGGTATGTTTTAGACAATATACTATGGTTAAAAGTTCAAAAAAGTCAACTGGATACTTTCAAGCCACAGCATGTAATTTATTAGTCAAAAAGCAGAACAAAAATAAAAGGATGTTTTTCATTTTGTTTTTTCCATAGACTTAGACTTAGATATATAAATTAATGTAGCTAACTTAGCATTGACTCCATTGACTACAATTCACTTTACATTAACATTACTGTAATGGCTCATGTTTTTATTGTACTAAAAAACAAACTGAAAAAAACATTCGTCCTTACTATGACTGGACTTGCATTTCCACAAACCTGAGGAGGGCCTGCTTCTGCTTGTTTCCATGGAAATGTTGTTCCTTTAGCTTTAATCTTTCTCAGTATGACAGTATCCCCATGGAGTACAGTTTTAACTTTCTATTTCTAAGCAATCATGCAGCTGACAGAACACTTTTTTTTGTTTTACCGCTATCTACTATTGAGCCACAAAAGTGAATGCAATAACCAAAATAGCCATTTGCCAGCGCAGAAATGTGCTTGCCTTGTTCCGGGGCACGTTTCCAGACAGCTGCTTGTTCATTCACATTGTGTTTTGGTCCGATTGTCCCTCCCGGGCATCTGTACTCGCTCCATATGTCGCACTGGCTTTTACTCTGCAGGTGTCAAAGCGGCATAAACATCCATTAGCTCTGAACTTACCTCCCAAAACAACCAAATAAAATACAGCGTTTCTAGTTATTACCATGAGGAGTTAAGAGACTTGAGAAGCTAAAGAGCACATAAAGTTGGATTTCGTAATGACACAAGCAAAACATAACAAATAAATGTTGCAAAGATGGAAATGGTGCAATGGAACGGCTAACAGATAAAGTGCATTTCTGCTGCGATGTGTTGACAAAAAATCCATTATGCGCTTAAAACTAATGCAAAACTAACTATTGTGTTTACTTGTTGTCAGTAAGAAGGACATAAAGATATACGCAGACTTTCAAAAATAGATTATAATAAAAAAGAACTGCAAATGGGAGAGTGACGCATTGTAGCAAGTAGTCCTTGAAAGTGGTGAGATCTTTTTGTAATCTGAAGGTTGGGAGTTTCATTGTCTGACCAGTGCATTATTACTTCTTTCTGAAATTGGGTATAGCCGGGTATTACACTTCTATGGGGTATTAACTGCTAACACATAACATATTTAGATCAGTATGTTACATTTAGTTAGTTTGAAAATGCTATATTCACCGAAAACAACATATTACAATGTTTCATAAGTTTCAGGTTCTTTTTAGATGCTCTGCGTACCCCATTCCTTTGCTCGTCATGCTAAGTCACTCCCCTTTCAGAGCGCTATCACAATCAGGGTACATTTTGCTACTACTACTGGAACTACTTCACATTGCATCAGTTTTGTGAAGTTGTAGCGTATTGTTTTGTATTCTGTTTTTTTTTTGGCTGTTTTTGTGTCTGTGTCTGAGCGTCTGGAAAAAATGCAATTTAAAACGTTTTCTTGAATTTGTATTATTATTAAAAACTATGCAGAATTTATGTAAAAATGTGTAGTTGAGGTTTTGTAAAAGTTTATATTGTGACACATTTTTAAAAATAATTTGTGCTTCCTCCACTGCGTGCCAAAAATGGCTGAATAGCTTTAGTTCTCAGTCACAGATCACAAGTTCAAAGTTTGTGGTTTTAGTGACTTTTTGAGCCAAACTGAGTTAAAACATTGAAGGTGCAATTATTTGGCAGTTTTATTTATTTGGAAGTTTTATTTAGTCAATTGAATCCCAATGGAGAAGGACAGATATTGGTCAGAGTGGGCCGGATACTTTGTTTTCTTGTGCACTTCCAAATGAACTGATACAAAATGCATTTCTAGGCATTTTTGTGGGTCTGAAATGACTGGCCTGATGACTGGGTAAAATTCCTGCCAAAGTGCAATTATTGGGATCTCCAGCTCAGAATAGTTCAAGTGTAGGAGAAAGTGCTGAGCAGTGCGACTGTGTGATGTGTTCTTGTGGAAACATAAGCCTTCTGTGTAGTTGTAATTGACTGGATGAAGAGGAGTGCTCACTTCATCAGAAATGGTAGCATTTTTTAGTCATTAGTCATTTAGTCATTTTTTTTTTTTTTTTAATGTACGGTTTTAAGTACCAATTTGCGGAAAAACCCCCCCAAAAACTTCATGCACGAGGGCCATTGATTTTAGATAGATATACAGAGGTAGGCAGAATATGGACTTGAAAGCTGTAGGGCTGGATTCTGGTGAAATCTTAGTCGACCAAATGTTTTAAGCCCACCACACACCACAGGATAATTTAGCGTGACCCGACTTTAGATGCTCGTATGTGATTGGAACTTTATCACTGCGGCAAACCAGGGGCAGACGGAGCGACAGACACAGGGGCACAAGATACAAACTCAGGACATTACTCACCTCTCATGAAGTTTTAATGTTAAACTGCAGCATTCTCTTCCATATTATCCATTAGGATGTGTCCACTGCAAGTATTGACAGCCAGTTTACAAAACAGTGCTATTGATCCAGTTTTAAATGTTCTTTTGAAAATACGAAGGTGAGAGTAGATCTGTTTACATAAAGCCAAACTTCAAGGATCAAGGTGAAGCTGCTGTTACAGTAAACACCATTCTACTTCCTGTGTAGTTTTCTGTGCATTAAAAGCATTTATCTGAACTATTGCACCACATTTCACAAATAATAATAACAGTTTTGACTTGCATCTAAAACAGAAGTGCAATCCTCTGATATTTGGAACATTTTAGTATCTCAAATCTCATTCGATTCTTTTCTATGATCTGCGCTTTTTGTCTCACATTAAAAAATCATTAAAGACTGAAAAATCCTGTACCATGTAGGATTTATATGAGACAAGGAGTACTTAGTGAGTGAGTTAGCTGAAGATTTGGTCCTCTTTGGTGTTTTATGTAAAAAGACAGTCTGCACTAATGTGTGTAGTCTTGAGTCAGATACATAGAGCTATGTAACAGTTTTGAGAGCTTTTGTCCACTTTTCCGAAGGTTCGACGTAATCATTATTGGTTGAGTGGTCAGATCCACCGACCCATAGGTTGGCAGAGCGATTCCAGCTCCCACAGATGAATGCTGTCGTTTTGTCTTAGGGCAAGACACTTGTACACTGGTGTATAAATGTGTGTGAATGGGTGAGTGGTTCTTTGATGTAAAGTGCTTTAGTGCCTACAAGGAGGAAAAGCGCTATATAAAAATGTTTCGCTGACTAATCGATCGGCATGTCTAGTCCACCAAGATGTCTTCAGTCGATGACAGCCTTAGAGAGCTATAACTGCTCATCCGAGTCCTTGGTCCATGAGTCCAAGTCCAAGTGCTCTTGCCTGAAATCAAGTCAAGTCACGACTCTCCAGCCTCATAAACTCTCAAGTCTGCATCATCCTCTTTTGGTCTTCACAGCCATTTACGCCCCTGCCCCCTGCCCCACTTATTTAGAGAATTCCCCACTTTCTAATTGGTGGCACATAAATTGTACATATAAAAATCAGGATGACATCAATTTTCTTAGCACAGAATTAATGCTATTTGGATGTTTTTACTTTCAGTGCTGTAGTATTTCATGTCCTATCACTATTATAACCTTTCTGTGTGTGTTGTGGCAGATAAAAAGTGAAAATTATGAAAGGTTATAGCAGTTATTACTTGTGCTTCAATTTCACCATGTCTCACCATATTTTACATTTATTTTTATGTTGTGTGTTAGCAATTATTAAATGCTAATACATAACATATTTAGATCAGCCTTTAACTTTTATTGTTTAGAAAATGCTAAATTTGTGTATTAACTTATTTTTTTCTGTTTCGCTTTCATTTTTGACGTCCTGAGTCCCAGCTCCCTTTGCACTAAGTCACTACCCCTTCAGAGCACTATCACATTACAATTGGTGTTCATCCTGCTAAAGAAACGACTGCACATTGCATCAGGTTTGTGAAGTTGAAATGCATTGTTTTATATCATGCTTTTGTATGTTTATGGAAAATTGCGTAGGCTTTCAGGCAGAGTATTGGACAGAATCTCACAGCTAACCATAATAACGATGCAAACAGGGCCTAGGAGAGATTGTAAAATTACTCAAATATGCATGGGTGACATCTAAAACGTCTTTGGACATGTTTTTGATGAGTAAACAACGTTATAACATGGGAAAAAAGCTCCAAAAAGTTGATTCAACCACTCCCTCTTTCAAGTCATCAGCACCAAACTCAGAAGTGACTTGGAAAACTAGTTTAAAGTCCAAGTCCGGAGTCCATCTCTGCTAACACCGTCTACACACAGTTTTTACTCTGAGCTAGCATAACCTTGTACGCGCCCTTTTAATACATATTGATATTTATTCAATGCCCTCTATTATAAATGGCCACGCTCTGAATAGTTTTGAGGTGACAGTCACTTTGCTAAATATTCTGGACACAAAAAGTTGGAAATAGTGGGTGACCATATGGCTGTTTTCAGGATCTGGCTTGTGTCACTCATTTAAATGTATTTATTTTGCTCTTCGCCTTTTTTCATACTTTTACATCTATACTCCACAAGCCTTCTTATCTCCATATGAAGCACGGCAGCAGAACATGCAGCCTCCTCAGCCTCTCCCCGTGTTTACAACCACAAGTGTCAAAATTGTTTCCCTAAATCATTATTGTCTAAGCTAGGCTTGGTAGCTGGAAGATGTTCTGGGTTGATGAGGGAACATTGGTGGAAAATAAGTACAAAATAAAAGTACTTTACTGAAGCAGGTATCTGTATATTCTACTCAACTCTCTCAAATCTCAATCACCTTGTGGAAATACTTTTATGTCATACTTCTGCTTTTGCCAGACCATTTTACTGTGTTCTGGTAAAAGTAGAAGTACTTTTACTTAACTAACAACCACTGTGAAGGGAAATACAAAAGCTGGGCACAGAACGACCCCACGGCTCCTCGGGAGTTGAACCCGTGACCTTCTTGCCACTCAACTGTGCCACCCTGGGCTGAAATGCGTCTGCTCCAGTCCAAAATTTTCCAAGAATGATTTACAGTGAAAAGTGAAATTGGCAAATATTCTCCTCTTGGGTATAAACCAATTCCGGCTGCTTTATAACCCATTCCAGACTACCTCAATATCCGTCTCTCTGTCCATTCCCCGTTCATTTGCACCCCTCCCTCTCCTCTGCTCTCTCCTCCCATCTCCATACAGCGTTGTGATTGACACGGGCTCAATTTCAGCCAAAACACTGGGACGTGGGAGCATACAAAACAGCACGGGCGAATCTCAACTCAATTTCACCTTTGCAGAGATGGTGTTTTTGACTGACACTCGGGAACGTGACCCGGTCTGAACCGCAGTTTGATGGATGCTTCCGGTGTAGCGTCCACAGAGGGCAGGGGATCTCCTCATGGGAATATGCAGATGACATTTGGGATTTGGGCTTTTTAATTTAAGGCGAGATACCTCAGGCGAAAGTAATTTCTTTTAAATGTTTTGTTTTTGGTCACTTTGCTCTCTGTAAGTTTTTATCTGGAAACAACAAAGCTGTCCATTTGACCTGAAAGTATCACCCACACAAAACATCCTTATCTTGTACTTAAAAGCCCTATATTACACCAAATTGATTCTTTCGAGGAACTCTTTATTATTACTCTGACTAGATCTCCAAAGTTCAAAATGCTCTGCTACAAATTGTAATGTCACGTAGTGGTAGTTTTCAAGTTAACAGCTTCCTTTTACGTTTAGTTCAGTTGAGATTGGCAATTCCAGGGCTGAAATTACCCAAATGATTCAAGTGAAGGTGAGTGGAGTTTAAAAACACAGTGGAATCCTGTATTACCACATGACATCACAAGGTGGATTAAAGTATTTTCTGTTTGCCAGAACAACTGAGCCTAAATATGCAGGGTTTATATGTTAAACATGTGAATCAAACAAAACACAACTTTAGGTAGGTTTGTGATGAGGAAACAACATTATGACATTGATCAGAAAATAGAGCAACATGGGCCCTTTAACTCTACATTCTAGGTGCCCCTCTTACCCCAGAGTGATTTTTAAGGATGGGTCAAATGCAAAGAAAACTTTCAACCCCACTTAAACAGCTTTCACTTTTATTTGAGTGAACAACTTATTTTAAATTGAACTTTTAAGGCCAGCACAGTAAAAAGCAATCATTTCCTTAGAGCGTGCACACACCAGGCACCCACCTACCTGTCTTAAATCATATGCTTTTTACACTTATGTGATAAACACACACATCTTTGCTCTGTGACTGTCAGAGGCTCCACTGTAAACGGACAAGGGCCATGGAAGAGGCAGAGAAAATCACGTTCTCCTCTCCTGCCTCTTTTTGTGTAGGAAAACTCTCATCTCTCACTAAAGTCACCCACTACTTTTACATGCACTGAGAATCCGAGTGAGCTAAACAACCAAACCAGACCACTCTTGTCCCAGTCTACAACAGGTCAAATAACGGAATAGATGTAAACGTGGTACATGTCGAAACATGTCGTTCAGGGGTGTCTAGTAATTTAGCACGAGCACTAACAACTACTAATAAAAAAACTATTACCTAGGCCTGTCTCTGTAATCACTATATCAACTTATCTTTCATGTTCTTTCCAAAAGTGGAGAGATTTTGGGTGTTTTTGTTGTAATACGATAACATTTGAGCTGTAGAGGGTTGAAAAAGTTATTCTGCGGATAATTAATGCTTCATTCTGCCATTTGTTTGTTGCAGCTCATGCCACATAATGATACTGTCAATTTAAAATTTCTTATCATGGCAGGCCTAATATAACCACACTTTGGCATAAAAAGATAAGCAATATCTCATTTACGTTGAGAATTTCACTTTCAGACATGCTACAAAGTGATACTCACAATTCATTTTCTCTCCGCATAACAATTAGCCGACGCTAAAGCTCCAGTAAGTTTCATTTTCACCTTAACGTAGTGGACCAAAACAAAACAAAACATGCTCAGTGGAGAGGCTGTAGTTTGTCATCGCTGATATTTTTCTGGCTGCTTCTTACTCCGTGCAGTTGAATGCCTCTCCTTGTCTGCACCTAATGTAAATCAGACTGCGCAGTTACATGCAGCAGGTATATCAGCACAAATCAGCTTCTCCAGATGTGTTATTGGGATCGTTGAGATTTGATCGAACCTTAGTTGTAGTTCCCAGGCTTAGAAAAATCAGTTTAAATTGGTCTAGGCCAATGATCCGGTTTTTTCTGGACGTGCATGTAAACATAGTGATTATAACCTGCTTCAACCACTGCCTTTCCTCTCTTCTCAGACTTGCGTTGTCTCTCAATCAAATAAAACTCTTGGCAATGCACACGGTAGCACACCCTGGAAGCTGTTGTCCTCTCATTCTGATGTTGAACCATGACACAGAAACTAACTGAGATAGTCAGTTTGGATAGAACGTGTCTATGTCAGGAGTGCCCAGACTCTTTTCATCAAGGGCCTATATCCAAATATTTGACATGGAGGGCCAGTGGTCAATGCAGTGGATAATTCAGATGGGTGCATTTAACATAGTTTTGACTTCATACTTTAAATAAGGCTTGAAATATTAATATTAGGTCTGTATGACAATGCAATGTGATGTTATTTAGGTTCTATTGGTAGGGTTACTCAAATTTGCTGTAACAAGTACTGGACCATAGTTTAGACACCACTGGTCTAACACTCGCTTTTACAAAGTTATGCTGTCCTGAATTGGAAAATGTTCTTTAAAAGATTTGGAATTTTTAATGTAAGGTGAGATACATCAGTAATTTCTTTTTTTTGTTTTGTTTTTTGTCAGTTTGCTCTCTATAGACTTTCATCTGCAGACAATAAAACTGAAAAGTAGAGCCCAAACAAAATATCCTTATCTTGTATTTAAAAGGTCCTATATTACACAAAATGGATTCCTGCGAGTAACCCATTTTTATTAGTCTGCCTACAACTCCAAAGCTCAAAATGCTCTGTTCCACCTTGTGATGTCATGTTATGGTAGTTTTCAGATTAACCGCTGCGTTTAACAGGTCCTTTTAAAAACACTATTATAAATTGTTCAAATTGTTCAAATTGACATTCCAATTTCCCAACGCCTCTTGGTTCTTTTGTACCACATGACACTAGTTGCTCACTTTTGTTATGTCTCTAGGGCCAGTGTACAATGCAAAAAATAAATAAAAAACTGAAATAATGATTCAAAACAAAATATTCAACAGAGACTGAATCGACAAATTAACTTTCCTCTGGCTAACTCCTCTCTTGTTTAGCTGCGAAAACATAAATCCCTATGCACACACAGTCTCCTGCCTCATCTCCCTGTAGTGTCTGTGATGCACAAACTTCTGTAAAAGCCAGCAAAATAAATAAAATATTCAAAATCTTCTATAAAAAGCATGTTTATGTGTTTTCATTTCATATGCTTACATCACTTGGTTTTCCAGTCCCTGCAGGCGATGTTGATTAGCATAATAATTAGCCCCGGTTTGTAATGCTCCGTTAGCTTCCATATTGTTGCATGCTGCCATCGGTTTTGAAGTTTTCACTCCTCCCTCAAGAATTATCAGGAGTTGAGACAATAGGACTTAATTAAAAGCAGCTAATAGTCTGTTCCAACAAAATGCAGTGAGGACGAGTTGGTGAGACGCGTTTTGTCTTCGCAAGATACAGGAATGAAATATTAACTGGAAAAGTGGTGTTCAGATTCTGATTACAAAACATGTCACACTGTGTTTTTTGTTGGATTTATTTAAAGATGCACTATGAAACTTTTCTGGTGTATGGTCTTCAACCAGCTTGTTTCCATTTTTTACATTATTTCGACTTATCACTGCTCCTCCACAGCGAGAGGAGTCAGCTGAGGTGGCTCGGGCATCTGTTCCTGGACGTCTCCCTAGGGAGATGTTCCGGGCATGTCCCACTGGGGAGAGGCCCTGGGGAAGACCCTGGACATGGAGGGACTATGTCTCTCGGCTGCCCTGGGAGCACCTTGGGGTCATGCCGGAGGAGCTGGAGGAAATGTCTGGAGTGGGGGAAGTCTGGGAGTCCCTGCTTAGACTTCTGCCCCCACGACCCGGCTCTGGAGAAGCGGAAGAAAATGGGTGGATGGCCTTATTGTTCAATATATGGTGGATGGAATGGCAACTTTCGGGGGTCAGTCTTTATCGTGGGGACCTTTCCTTTGCACTGGTGGGGAACTTATTGTTTTTCTTGTTCTTTTATAAGACTTGAACTTGTAAAGGGTTTAATAAATTACTTCAATGACTCATTAAAGATACAAACTAAATACTTAAATGTTTCATTCAATGTTTACAATGTATTTTTGACCAGTGAAAATGCCATAATTACAAGATGAGTTTACTGTAATGTAAATGCCATATAGTGGAACATACCAGGAGACATGCAGGTGGCAGACGCTCCATCAGAAAAGTTACATAAGCCAACTTTAAGATGACAAACTTTTATGATACAAATATATATATTGTAACTGTAACCTGCCTCCACGATTTCAGATTAGTGTAACTGACATAAAAGTTAACCAATCAGCGAAATGCAGGGTCCATTTGACACTTCTTCCACAGTATGGCATTAAACTTGTCTATCTCCATGATGTTAAGCAAGTGATGGAAGTTACAAGCCAGATCTGTAGAGATATGACCCCATTTCCAGTAAGAATATGTGTTTCTACCTGCATTCTAACAATCAAAACATCCATAGTTCAAGCTTTAATTCCATACTTTGGAACATTCTCGGCCAAGCAATACAATCTCCACGGAGACAAGCAGGTGACAGACCCCCCCACCTGAAAAGTTACATAGTCCAGCTTTGATTTCAGTTCTACACATGATGTTTGAGAACAATACAAACTCATTACAGTCCAATTACATGTGTATTAAAGATTCATTATTGAGCATTACGCCTCTGAGACTGCCCTTCGTCTTCACATGTTTCTCATCATGGCACAATTTACCGAAACCAAGGTACAGAGGGAACTTTCATTATAAAAAAAAATCTACAGCAAAGATTTAATCACGTCTCATTTCTATTGTACTGTTACTCCTCGGAGAGTCTTCATAACTAACCATTTTATTTGTGACAATAGTAAGTTGTTATGATAGAGAGATGATGTCCCGGTAATGAATTGATTTGCATTTAAATGGGAGCCAATAGAGCAGCGGCGGAGGCTGTTGGTGCAGTTGAACTTTGGAGTTGAGTGAGTTTATTTGACACAATGAGTTTCACAAATATTAAAATTTTTTTGACAACTGATGAATTCATTTTGTGATTGGTTTTAGTTGTTTTTGTGTGTGATTGAAACAAGAAAAATGTTTTGTTTGTTTTGGAGAATACACTCTGTTGGTGTTGGGCGACAGTAGCTCGGTTGATCTGAAGGTTGGTGATTTTAATCCTACTCTCGACTTAAAAACAAACAACACAATTGGTAGAGCAGGTTGGTGGTGTGATCCTGCTGTTGTTGTGTCCTTTGCCAAGACACTCAACTCGTGTGTGTGTGAATGGGCAAGTGGTTCCTTGATGTAAAGTGCATTGAGTGCCTTGAAGGTGGAAAAGCAACATATAAAAATGTCACTATTTACCATTTGGTGAAAAGGAGGAGGTGGACAGGTTGAGGAGGCAGGAGGTTCTACTGCTGTGGTAGAGATGGGAGAGAGAGGTGAATGGTTGATTTGATGACAGAAGATGGTAAAGTAGTCTTATAACAAGAAGATTGGTGGTTCAATCCCAGCTCTGTAATTTTGGAGTTGATGACATCTGGGAACCGTTTTAGAGCTACATCATTACTTCCTGTAATTTTGTAATTCTCTTGTCAACTTTTTTCCCCACAAACTGCCATTTACCTGATGTAAAAACTATGATAAATATTTACCATAGGTACTATCCCACCAAACCAACTCATAATTTAAAAAAAACATGAAAACTGCATAAGTACTATTTAACCACCACTTTTCTTTAATTAAAATTGTATAACTGTATCCCACTCTCAACATAAAAACTGATTGAGCGGTCAGATCCGCTGACCCACAGGTTGGAGGTGCGATTCCAGCCCCCTCATTGTCCATGGAGATTCTTGGTGGTATTTTGGCTACATGATGAGATTTGAGCCATAGAGAATTGAATTAGTTACATCTATGACTTAAGAATAGTTTTCGTAGTTTAAATTTTATGGGTTTTTCTGTCAGTGGCATAAAATCAGTTTCAATATTATTGTTTATTGTCTATATTTACCATGGCAAACTGTTTGAAATGAACTAGTTCCATTCTTAATGGAGTAACTGCAAGATAAATAAGATTAGAGCAACACTGCTTAACTTTCCATTTTCTATCCCGATTTGAACATTGTCAGAATAAAGTTGACAATGAGCTATAGGGCTGTCAACATTGTAAACCAGATACTAATCGATACTAAAACTAGTATCAAAACTAGATACTCATTTGAGCTGGTATCGATACTAAATGAAGCGGCCCAGGTGGTAGTGTTGATAGTATTTGTCTACTGATCCGAAGGTTTTGTGGTTCAAATCCCGCTCTCAACATAAACATCACTGTCCGCGTATGAATATGTGTGAATGGGTGAGTGGTTCCTTGATGTAAAGTGCTTTGAGTGCCTTTTTTTCTTCTAAATTTTACACAATTATCATTATTTTTATTTCCTATGATTAGAACATCAACTTAATAATAATATCTATTAATTAACGGGATAATCTTGAGATCTTGAACCCACAATCCCATTTTCATATGCATAGCCAATTTTGTAAAACGCTATACCAATCCGATGCACACCAACAACCCAATTTCACATCAGGAATTCTCAATAGCAAATCCTCACCATTCTGTGCTCTTTCTATGTACAAACCTGTCTAAATTGTCCTGCAGGCATCACAGCAGTAGGGAATGTAAACTGTTTGTATGCTAATATGTTGTGAGCGGCAGTGTGTGTGTGGATGCTCTTGGGAGGAGCGGGACGCGCTGGAGGTAATGGCACAGATAATGAAAGAGCCGAGAGGTGTTTAGAAAAAACATGGGAATGATTACTGCCTCCTCACAACAGCAAAGAGAGGGAACGCAGGTTGCCATGTTGGGTTGGTAGTACTCGACTAACTTCTAATACTATTGTAGTTGTCAGAATAGTTTTCCGACACCGTACTTTTACTTCTACTTTAGTAATAAATTTGACATTTTCCATGTCTCAATTTGACAGTTGCACACTTGGCCGACAATGGGTGCTCCTTCGTGAATGGGACAGGCTTGCGGTATGTCAACCACTGTCTGTATGCATACGTTACGTCGCTCACGTTACGTCGCTCACGTTACGTCGCTCACGAAGCCAAAGGTGAAACGATCAAACTAACCAAAACAAACACTGTGGTGCAGATGGTCGTACTTCAGCCTATTTGAGCAGAAATATAGACCATTTTGTGCAGAAGGTAAGTGCTTTGTGCAGTTGTGGATGGGAAAGACATCTGTTTCTTGTTGTCCCTACTGTTTTAATGCTTACATCAATCAGCTGAATTAAGAATCTGTAGAACTCAAAAGACTGCTATGCATATATCAATTCTGCCAAGTTAACTGTATGATAAATATTTTTCACAAAAATCTCAAATGTAGTATCATAAAATGTTATGTACCGTCACAAAAAATATGAAGTGAAATAATGACATGCTTTGTATATTGATTATTACAATGAGTTAAGCGAAAGTTGTCTTGTCCCGATAGAGATTTATTGTATCAGTAACTCTTGAGTCAAAATAAGTTATTATAAAGTGTTTTATTGTCCGATAATCAGAAGTGCACCGTTAGCATGCTAGTTTTTGCCAGCTATACCATGATGGCCGAATTTCCCTCCGGTCTCTGAAAATTGTGAAAAGCACAGGAAAAAAATAGGATGCTCAGAATGTATAAGGTAAATAAGGAATAACACTGGACCACTGCAAACTATATAAAATGGGCAACAGTAGCTAAGTTGGTAGTGTTTGTCCACTGATCGGAAGGTTATTGGTTCAAATCCCGCTCTTGACATAAACATCATTGGTTGAGTGGTCAGATCCATTGGCTCCCACAGATGAATGCTGGTGTTGTGTCCTTGGGCAAGACACTTAACCCACCTTGCCCCAGTGTCTATGTACACTGGTGTATTCATGTGTGTGTGAATGGGTGAGTGGATGCAAAGTGCTTTGAATGCCCTGAAAGCGGAAAAGCGCTATATAAAAATGTGACCATTTACCAAATGAACTAGCTCCGTTTCTCAGTGCAGGGTCTTTAAGCAGTCTATATTCATGTCACAATAGGAAATCCACCAGCTCCTATATATCCGCCTGTCTATAAATCATGAGAAAAGACCGAGGACACATACTTGGAGCAGACATAGTGAAAATGATAATGTGCAGATGTACGCACAGGAGGCCGGGTCGATGCGTCTCCGTGGTGACAGTGAGGAGCAGGAGAAGAGGCTCCAGCTGAGTCCAGAACAATTGGGGACAAGATTACTGCCATTAACTCTTCTGCAGAAAGCACATGGAGGTTAACGTGCAGTTACGTGTTTTGTGAAGTTTACAGAGTATTATACATGTATTTTCGTAACATGTGTAGCGCTGACGCGATTTCACCACTAAGGAATAGACTCGATACTTGATACCAATTCTAATACCATGATGGTAATACGAAACGTTTTCTTTAGACAATAGAATGTGATTTTCAACATTAAAATCGCAGTACTTACTTTTATATTACCATGTGGCCTTATTTCTGTGTAAGTTTTGCTTTTACTCCAATCACAAAAAGTCTTCAAATTACTATATATGCCCTTAAAGTGGGACTTAACACCTAAACTCTGCTACATTTCAAATAGAGCTGCTAAACTGAGCTGTACCTGGAGGACTAAAGAAGAGTGTGAGGGGGAGGGGGGGTGAGAGTAGAAGAACGTTGTAATTGTTCCAGCAGATATCCACACTTCAAACTCCGCCCCTGCAGCCAAGCGTTTGTAATCAGAAATGCCTGACTGTAATCAGAGCAGTCCTGCGTGATGTCACATAATACTTGAAATTACATTCGCCAATGGAGGCAGCACACACAAGTTTTTAACTATTTTTAAACACAAAGCTGCAAGTTCACCTAGTTCACACTAAATAATCATGAGGAAGAGTATAGGCAGCACGATTAAAACACCATATATACAATTTAGTAACAGTTGCACTTTAAATTCCACTCTGCTTATGCTGCATATTTCCTTGTGTGTTTTGGAAATAGAGAGTACAGGGGTAGGGGAAAACAATTTTTCATTTAGAGCAATGGTGTCTTGAATACAGGAGAATAAAGATGACTCAAACATGCATGAATCACACTAAATACAACTTCGACGGTGTAAATGATGAAAGGAAACCATTATAAGGGTTAGAGGCTCTTAAAAGACCATTTTGCACATTATTTCTCCTCTAAGTAAATGACATAATAGTCACATTTATATGGCAGTTTTCCACCTTCAAGGCACTCAGCGTACTTTATTACAAGGAACCACTCACCCATTCACACACACATTCATACACCAGGGTACACAGACACTGGAGGCGAGGTGGGTTAAGTGTCTTCCTCAAGGACACGACAGCATTCATCTGTAGCAGCTGGGACTGAACTGCTAACTTGTGGTGTCAGTGGATATGTGAGCTCTACTTATAATCAGAGGTGAGCAAAGTAGCCAAAAATTGTACTCCAGTAAGAGTCACGTCACTTCTAAATAGTAATATATAATAGTAAGAAATGTAATTGGAAGAACAAAATATGGAATAATGCGTTAAAGCTGGTGTTGTCAAAGGATAGGTACAAAATCAGAAAAACTAAATTATATCTGAAAGAGCTAAGTGACATTAACGTGTTGCTTACTCCACGTTTATTCAAGTAATAGTACTGTTACTTCAATAAAAATGTTACTCAATTAGGAGTAAAAGTATGCTGCAAGAAAAGTATAATTTCTTTAGGTACTTTACCTGAGTACTACCCACCTCTGCTTATAATGCTTATGTCAAGAGCTGGATTTGAACCGCCAACTTTTGTATCCAAGAGCAGTCATTTTACCAACTGAGCTCCACACTGAATTGTGTATATCTAGTTACACTTGACTGACCCCATACATCAGTCTCTTCGTCAGATCTCATTAAAAGTTTGTATTTGTCAGTGATCAGCGCAAGGCCGACAGCGATGAGTAAACTTCAATCTGCAACTGCATGAATCAAACTCGCACCTGACATTTTGACAGGGCCGACAGGGGAGACTATTCATCTAAACGGAACACAGACCTCATTTATTATGTTTGGGAAAATGAATGCTCCTCCTGTGTGCAATGTATTAAGTTAAGTGTCATATCTAATCAGCTACAGGCCGTTTAGATTCACTACCTGTACATGCATGTTAACCACTCTGCCAAAGTAACAGAGAAGACACGTGCACTCCACTCAGAGACATCAGGAGTCTAACCCACAACCTCTTTAAGGTCAGTCAGGCCACTCCTGTGTTTTACTCACTCACTCACTGTCACTTCTCTGTATATTTGTGCTCCTCTGACTTGAGTACCAGGACATGGCAGCCTGTCTGTCCACATGAACATCTGCCTGGAGCCTGGCCGTGCACGCGCTCACACAATGCAAAACACGTGCACACTCTCCCATCAGAGCTCACTGCTACTTATAACCACTGAAACAACAAGGTGATAGACAGGAGCCTACAACCACACAGCACACTGACCCACTGGGGGCAGCTGTGAGGAATTAAACCAACAACCCTCTGTTTATGAGGCAGCCATTTAACTACATGAGCCACTGTTGCTTGTAAACGTATGTAATTAGCCATGCAGATATTTGAAATTCAGTTCAGTATAGGTTTTGGGAGCATGAGGCAAAGATGGAACTAAACCAGGAGTAGATCAGGAATAAAACAGGTGTAAAACAGGACGAATCAAGTCTACATCAGGACTAAACTTGACTCCAACCAGGATTAAACCAGGACTTTATGCAGTCAAAGTCCAGTATTTATTACAGAATGCCTGCATTGTAAAGCCTGTTACCATTCCGTATGTTAACTCTAATGTAATTTCAATGGGAGAGTTAGTTTTATCCTCCAAATTTCACAAACTATGAAAAACCAGGGCTGTATTACCACACGTGAATAATACCAGAGCCTCATTAGAAAACATATGTAGCCGTGTTTAGCCTACCGATGAGTGCCAAATTTAAGGAACGTGGTAACAACAATATAACAGGCAGTTTGATAATAAATGCAGACCTATTATGCAAAATTAACCTTTCAGAGCTTTCAACTATAGTTTATTAACCCTCACCATTTACTCACCTGAAGTTGTATTTGGAGTGATTCGTGCATCTTTGAGCAATCTTTAATCAGTTCGCCTACGAGATGCCATATTGCCGATCAGTCCCCGTTTTCACCACTGTCGGCATAGGCCCACTGCTCTGTACTTGCTTTGTTCTGCAATTTTAGTGTCTTAATCTGTGATACGCGTAGGATATTGCAATTAAAACATAATGATCGACGGGTGTCATAGATTATAACTTTATAGCAGACACAAGCGCAGTGGGTCTTCTTTTAAATCCATATATCCCACTTTAATAATAAGTACACTTTAGAAAGCGGAGGTAAACAAACATAAACTAAAAACATGGCTAGCATTCTCACCTCAGAACAACTCCCTGGTCGCGTGCTTCTTTCTGTGCGGAGTTTGCATGTTCTTCGTGTGTCTGGGTGGGTTTCCTCCAGTTTTCAAGTGAACAAGTGCAATCCTCCAGCTAAGGTTGTCCTGACCAACCCCAACAACAAGATGTAGAGATGGGTCCCCAGCGCTTGCAGCTCCTGACAGATTGTTCCAGCGGCATTGAAGGATGGGTCAAACACAGAGGACAGATTTCCCTACGGGGACTATAAACTGTACCATACCCATTTGTCTGCGCTGTCTACAAACACCAAATCATTCATGTTTTTAAATGCTGTCTCATTAAAGTGAATAGGCTGCACTGTTTGTATTGATAAAGACTATTTGCGCAGCTATTCCAAATACGTCAGTCCTGGAGGAGTCTATAGATTGATATATTTATAGACTTTATACACTATTCTTCCAAAGTATCCAAAGTAACTTCTGTCCAAAACTCCATCTGCTGTTTCCCACGGTAACAGCTGAAAGTTCAGTATAGGAGATTGTCTCGTGGAGCGGAGCAGAGTCAAACACAGCTGTGCACATATGTCTTTATTAATTATTCACACCCTCTATTCCCGCAGACGTCTCGCAGTAATGAACTGTAGCACCTATCACCTGCAAACATTGGCACACTCTATTTATAATTAATACAACAATCTGTGGGCCAAATATGCTCCTCTATTCAGACAGGTCGGAAACAGGACTTAAAGAAAAATTAAGTCACGTTTCCGGTGGAGGTGGAGGTTTGGCCACCTGTTTCTCTCCATGGAGATGTTCCACAGTACGATACGAAACATACATATCTGAAAAGGGACAAGGAGATGCCAGGAGACCAAGCAGCAGGTCAGAACTTAGAAGCGAGCCTGCTCACAAGTATGCATGTATTTCATTTATCTTTCTTTTAAAAAATCTTTATTTATACAGGGAGTCGCATGGAGAGCACCCAGACTCTCTTTTCATAGGGGCCATGTTCAATGCTGAAAAATATAAACAAAAAAACAAACAAAAAGTACACGTTACAAGTACAAGTTAATTTGAAACATTAAAAACAGATGCAGGTATGCGTATAAATGTTTATCACTAGAGATTAAAGTATATTTATGGCACCAAGTTGTCCTGTTTTAATTGTCCCTTAAAAGAACCAAAAGTCTTTTTTCCCATCTCAGACAATCATGAGATCTTGTATTAAAAGTTCCCTTATCAAAGTTCAACAAACAAGTAAGATATTCAGGCAGTAGTAGTCTTTTATAAATACATTTTGTACAGCGTTGTTCTCTTCTGACTGATAGCAAAGGCTTTTTCATATAGTGTATCTCTAATGGATACTGTAATTGAATAAATGCAATATACATCAAATTAATGCCATACCGTGGAAACAATAGGGGACAGACCATCCTCCACAAAATCTGATCACCGGGGAGACATGGGCATGATTGACAGGAGGATAAACCAATCATCAGCGCACGTGGTTGGTCGATAAGAGAAAGAGATAAAAAAAAATCACGGGGGACTGAAAAACACTGTGGATTTCTGTGGAATTAATGAGCAAAGCATAAAACACTTTTGGGAGGTGAAGAAGTTTGATTTTGTTCTAAATGATAGATGAAACCTGATTTTACAGCAGAGTTTAGCCAGAAACATAATGGAATAGGGAGTGACCAGACTGAGAGATCTTCTGTTGAGAATATAGAGAGAGAACTAGTCTGGATCCCAAGCTGGGTCTCATATGAAGAAGTGGACTGAGTGTGACGTTACCTATAGTGTTCAGCTTCAGCCAAATGAAGCTCATCAAGGTGAGCAGTTATTGGGGCGAGCCTAGTTACGTATTGGGAATTTCTACTGCGAGTATCATGCCAACCAAAGAGCCAATCTGGAGCAAGGCTGTTGAAGGTAACAACCCTTCCTGTCCACATTGCTGGTTTAAACAAGGGGAGGGTGCATAGCAACGCTGTCAATCAAACCTGTTGCTAATGCTAGTGGGAGCGACCTTGGGGAAAGGCGCATGATTTGTCTGTTATTAATGTTCATATCTTGCGTTGTTGACAGTGAAATAAAAATACCAGGATCATGTAGAGCAGGTGAACATTTTAAGACAAAACATGATGAGCCTCACAGCAACAGTTCCAGAGAGAGGGGTGGCAGTTTTACAGTGTAATTTGAATTGGACCGAGAGTCGATGGAACAGGAAGTGCCCATGATCACTTCTCACAATAGGGCTGAACGATTTGGGAAAAAGATCTGCGAAGTGCAATATTTCTAACAAACTTTGTGATTGTGAATATATTTGCAATTTATATTTTATTAATAGATTCAGTTCAAACTTCAAATTTTAAACACGTCCAGAAGAACTGACAAAAAGACTGAATTTTCAACTTAAAAACTAATACAAGAATTTCAGAACATTCAGATCTAAACTTCAGGGTTAGCAGTTTTTATGCAGAATAAGACTGGAGATTTTGTTGTTTGTGGAGGAAATGATGGTACTGAAAATTGTGTAGCGCAAGTGGCACACAACGTAATTTAAAATGCTTTACAGAATAAGAAAGATATTAAAGTCACAACACAAACAAATCAAAACATAAATAATCATCATGAAATGAACTTTAAAAGAGAAGAACCAGACCCACTAAAGTCACTGTAGTCTAGTCACATCTGATTTACTGCATGTTGTTATCATATTTTTCAGATCATAAATCATACAGTCTCCAAATCCCCAAACAAACCAACAGCTTATTGATATGAAATGGCGTAGTTTCATTGTAAAACATGTCCCAAATGAAAAACACTCATTTGGAATTCTGAGGTACTGCTTGGCGGCATTAAATCACGTATTTACTATCACTGCTTCAAAGTAAAGTACGATTCAAAGTAAATTTTGAAACTGCTCTCACATCTGACTGGCGGCGTTATGTGCTTCCCCTATTGATTTGTAAATAGTCTGTGCTGTTTCTTAAAGTGGAAGAAAACTTACCCTAAGTCCAATCCACTTTTGTACTATGTGACATCACACAGAACTGCCCTGATTACAGTCAGGCGTTCTTGATTACAAACGCCTGGTTGCAGAGGCGGAGTTTGAAGTGTGGATACCTGTTAAACCAATCACGCTGTTCCTTATACCCCCAGACTCCGCCCCTGCAGCCAGATGTTTGTAATCAGAAACCCCTGGCTGTAATTTGGGCAGTACTACATGACATCACACAGAACTACCGCTATGGGAGCTCTATTTCAAATGTGATTGTAGGTGGAGTTTAGGTGTTTAATCCCACTTTAATATCTAACATCTGTTCGGTTTCAAGCTGGTTTTGTCCTGGTGACGTGAATCAAGATTTTAAGACGTGAATCAAAACACAATTGCAGTTGCCACGATGCTACAAATTAGAACTTTTTGTGATACCATGGTGAAAATAAATAAATTAATAAAAAAAACGCAATTTCTTTCAGACAATTCTGTCATTTTCAACACAAAACAAAAGTAATTTACTTTCATTCTAAAGCTGTTCGTGGGCAATTTTGGTCTATTCACTGATACTTGTTTTCGTACTTCGTTCGCAGTTTTCGTATCGATTATCTCTATATTATGCTTTACAACCTTACTGCCGCAAAAGTCACAATATCTTTTTATTCAGCACTACTTTCCTCCATTCAACGCCCTGCACTCATCTTCTGAAACTCCATATTTGCATTTCCATCCTTCTCATTTCTTTCCTCTCTTTTTCTCTTCTTTCTCTTTGTCTGTTGGCTCGGGGATCGCAGCATGACTTCCTGGGTGCACATTGGTCACACTTAACACAGATCATTCTCCAATCGCTGCTTGGCTTTTATCCAGACACACTTTGAGATGGGCAAACCGCAGAGAAGCAGACTCCAGAGGTATCAGTGCTTTGACCCTGTTCACAATTTCAAATGACACCAAAGGGAACAAGCTGGTTTGAAGTGTATAGCAGGCGGAGTGTGGGATTTCACAATGCAACTGCCCTTTGAATAAAGTACAAGAGTAAAGTACCTTTTTTCTTTGGTTGAATTAAACGGCGGGTTCCATTAGGGCTGGGCGATACGGGACAAAAAAGAGCCAGATTTTTTCCCCCATAGTTAAATTTGATCTTCTTCCATCTCATTGAAAACACAGTTGCGCTTCAGGCAGAGTTTCAGGATCACCACAGGTTTTATTTCATGATGACAGGACCAATAATTCCAGATTTAAAGCTTGTACATTATGTTAACCCTAAAAGCATGCATACGTGTGATGTCCACACACCAAATTAGATCTTAAGTTTCACACATGAACAGTGAGGAAATAATCGTTTACTTTCCGTGACTTGGATTATAATGATAAAAAGCACCAGAGGAAAGAAAGAGAGGAGAAAAGGTGAAGATCTGCCGCTGGATCAGGGAGAGGGCGGAGGAGCAGGGAGGAGACGCCGCCGCACGCAGAGACAGAGGGAAGGACACTGAGACATACAGACACAGAGGGAAGGACGCTGAGACACACAGAGACAGAGGGAAGAACACTGAGACATACAGGGACAGAGGGAAGGACACTGAGACACACAGACAGAAGGAAGGACACTGAGACACACAGACAGAAGGAAGGACACTGAGACACACAGACAGAGGGAAGGACACTGAGACATACAGACACAGAGGGAAGGACGCTGAGACACACAGAGACAGAGGGAAGAACACTGAGACATACAGAGACAGAGGGAAGGACGCTGAGACACACAGAGACAGAGGGAAGGACGCTGAGACACACAGAGACAGAGGTAAGGACGCTGAGACACACAGAGACAGAGGGAAGGACGCTGAGACATACAGAGACAGAGGGAAGGACGCTGAGACATACAGAGACAGAGGGAAGGACGCTGAGACATACAGAGACAGAGGGAAGGACGCTGAGACATACAGAGACAGAGGGAAGGACGCTGAGACACACAGACAGAAGGAAGGACACTGAGACACACAGACAGAGGGAAGGACGCCGAGACACACAGAGACAGAGGGAAGGACGCTGAGACACACAGAGACAGAGGGAAGGATGCTGAGTCACACAGAGACAGAGAGAAGGACGCTGAGACGTACAGAGACAGAGGGAAGGACACTGAGACAGGGACAGAGGGAAGGACACTGAGACACACAGAGACAGAGGGAAGGACGCTGAGACACACAGAGACAGAGGGAAGGACGCTGAGACACACAGAGACAGAGGGAAGGACGCTGAGACACACAGAGACAGAGGGAAGGACGCTGAGACACACAGAGACAGAGGGAAGAACACTGAGACACACAGAGACAGAGGGAAGGACGCTGAGACACACAGAGACAGAGGGAAGGACACTGAGACACACACAGACAGAGGGAAGGACACTGAGTCACACAGAGACAGAGGGAAGGACACTGAGACACAGAGACAGAGGAAAGGACACTGAGACATACAGAGACAGAGGGAAGGACACTGAGACATGCAGAGACAGAGGGAAGGACATTGACACAGAGGGAAGGACACTGAAACATACAGAGACAGAGAAGGGAGGAGGACACTGAGACATACAGAGATAGGGAAGAACACCTGGACATACAGAGACAGAGAGAAGGGGGGAGGACAATGAGACAATGAGACATACGGAGAGAGGGAAGGACATTGACACAGAGGGAAGGACACTGAGACATACAGATAGAGAGGGAAGGACACTAAGACATACAGAGACTGTGACCCCTGTCTAAACAACAGAGCAGTGACTCCTCGTCAGCTCCACATGCTCTAACTGTCACACGACTGGCTGTAAACCTGTCGATCAAAACACACTTTCCTTGTCATCGAGATCGACCAAAGTCTAGATCTTGATGTATCGATCTTTCAGTTTTGGCACAGCCCTGGGTTCAATGGTGGTACTTTTACGAGAAATGGGCTGCATGACTGACATTATTCCACTGAACTCTTCTTGTTAGATTTAAATTCAAAAACATTCATTATGACCAAATTTGACTCTTACCTTTAAAATGACCACACAGATTGAAATCTTTTTTACTATTGTACATTATTGCAGTAAACACTGTACCAGCATGATGTTCTTGTGTTAAAGGTGCATTCTGCAACTTTTTTGGTGGAGGTTTGGCCACCATGGAGATGATATTGCTTTGCCTAGAATGTTCCAGTGTGCATTTTAAGTTATATATCTCCATGGAGACAATCAGGTGGCACCACCAGGCACAAGTAGCAGGTCACACCTGTGTAGAGGTGAAACTGCTCACAGTAAGAATAAGCGTGGAAAACACCTGTAAGAGAATAATGATAAATAGGCTTGATGAAAAGCAATAATGTCTCCACTGTGACTTAATTAAAGCAAAACCATGTCATTTTTTAGAAGTGGCACCTGAGCTGCATGAGTCCATTCCAAAGTTAAATACTGTGAAATATTAAAGCTAAAGGAACATTATTTCCATGGAAACAAACAGGAGCAGGCCCACCTCCAGGCCAAATAAGAGTCAGGTTTGTGGATATTTAACTTGGACTGGACCCGAGCATTGACCATATACGTATTACCAAATACGCAGCTACTATATAAGATGAAATGCAGCGTCGCCACACAGAAGAAGCAGAGATTTTCTGGGTGAAAAATAGTCCACGGTGAGTTTAGCTCAGAGCTTTCATTTCCTTTGCCTTTGTAGAGATATTACCAGGGCTAATCCCAAATGCACGGTTCACTTTCATATGGCCTCCCTCAAACGCCTGCTCTCACATCCCAAAATATTTCTCTTATATGTGACAAAGAGTATGGTGTAATGTAACTACAGAACAGACTCATATCTAAATGCACTCTGAGCAGCCTAATTATTCGCGGTGATGAGTTTATAAGTGACCTCAAGAGCTGCTTTTACAATATATGTGTCTGTACTGTGACACAAGACACATTTTAAAGGGCTAGGGACTTTATTTTAAAGGTCTAAAGGACTGAACCAGGACTGAACCAGGATTGAACCAGGATTGAACCAGGGCTAAACCAGGACTGAACCAGAACTGAACCAGGACTAAAACAGGACTGAGCAAGGACTAAACCAGGACAAACAGACTGTAGACGTGTCCAGGACTGAAAATCAGGACTGGTCTAAATAAAATAATCTCTTTTCTTATTTCATAGGATGTAACAAAAAATCAAAGTTTCAATAATATTTTTTTTTGTTTTGGGGATATTAGTTCAAGCCAATTTTACTCTATACAAGACCAATGGCATTTTTGTAAATTAACACACCTTCCCTCAGCTTTCACATAACCCCACATTACTTTCCAATCTCTAAATACTTCCAAAACGTTAGTATGTAATTAAAACGTGGAGGTTTTCACTGGGTTAGCCGTGCATAGAGCTGGCCTGTACCCCTATGGACTGCAGCTGTGGGAGCCTGATAAGCTCTGGTTGCTTGGATTCACTCACAAAACACATTTAAACCAATGCATTCTCTTTAAACTGTAGGTCTGTGGGATTGGCTGCTGTAAGTCCATTATTTAGCCTTTTTAAACTAGACTTGGACAGCTAGGTCTTGGAATTTCCTGTTGTGTTAAGTTGTATACAAAGACTGTGGACTGAGCGAGTGTGATGTCTGATCATAGCAACCAAAGCGCCAATCAAGAGTGAGATTGTTGAAGGCAATGCCCCTTTCTGCGTGCACCGTGGGTTTGGTACGGGCAAAATGCTGTCAATCATTAGTCTGTTATTATAGTTTCTTTCTTAATTTATTGACAAGAAAAGTATCATGTAGAGAGGGTTAATACGAACATTTTAAGACCAGAATGACAAGCCCGACAGCAGCAGTTACAGAGAGAGGGGGGGGCAACGATTTTTCAGTAGAAAGTGAATTGGAGTCAGAGTCGATGGAGCCGAATTGCGCCCATGTTCACTTCTCATTTGGAACGTGGCGGTTAGTGGGCTAGATATGTAAATCTGTATAGACAGTCAATGGTTGTATATGATGCTAGATTATGCAAAATGACTCAAAAACATGCATAGAGTTGTGTTTTCTTTCATTTGTGCGTGCTTCAGTAATCTCGCATTTACAGACGGCTTTTTATTCAGTTCTCAAAACGCTTGCTCTCTATGTCCTGTGTTAAAGATGCTGTACCTCATTTTTACCAGTTCCTTTTAAACGGTTTGCAGTGATCTAAACTTATTCCTTAATTTCCTAATGCATTCCGTGTATAATTATTCACCGCAATGAGTTTAAAAGCAGAGTTTTGTCCTGTACAGTAACGCAAACAACATCTACCATGCTAACAGCGTACTACCTGGTTTACATACATTAAAACGCTCTGTCATTAGATGCAAACAGCACACTGGTCTCATTTTGACCCTACAATATATCTGTGAGCTGGTGTAGCCCGTTAACTATAATATAAGTCTATTGCTGGGTTTTAGGTGACATCAGGACATTCCACAACATTTGTGAGTTTACTTTTTGGATATTTCACAGCAAAACACAATGTAATCGATAGAAGAAACTGGCTCTTGTCCCTGTCTCTTCTGATTCTGATTTCTGAACATAGAAAATCGTATAGTTACCAGCGGAGTGTGCAAGGGCTGAACAGCTCAAATGAGGCCAAAAACAAAAGTTACTGTCATCTGTGTTGGGAGGCATCTTATTGTGGGTATTGTAGGAGTCTGGGGATGGTGTACTTCCCACCTGATGATGTCAGAAGGTGGAGTCCATTGTTTCTAACTATCGGGAGGCAGTCGTGTCGCAGTAGCTGACACAGCAAAATGCTTTCAACTTATATATAGACAAGACATACTGAAATCTGTATATAAGCTAACAAAGTGTCTGGTTTTGCTTACGCCTGAAATTATTTGCATATTATGGCCCTTGCCGATTGTTTAAAACACAATTGTCTCTATCTGGTCCTCACCGCTAAACAAAAGGTAAAGCAGCCGATTTCTGGCAGAAGGCTTCACTGCAGCAGCCCGGGTTTAAATTAAGTAGATTTAACACACACACATACTCACACACACACACACGCACACACACATTCCTATATATACTACCGGAAGAAGGCTGGACACTGCAGAGTATAGGGCAGTGATTGCACAAGGTGATCCAGCCATTTCACCTTTCAACAACTCACTGCACCAGGAAATGAGAGGAGAGTCTGAGACTGTTTCAATTAAGAGGAGAGGAAAAAGGCTTTAGGTTGTTTAACGGAAGTGCCCCACAACCTCCCCGAAGGTAAATTATTCAATATTTCTGCATCAGCTTGCCAAAATAAAATAGAACAGATTTTATGCTGGATGCCCTACCTGTCACGTTACTTAGCACACAAAAGCATGGACAACCTAAGAGATTGGACCTGGCAACTTCTGATTGGAGGGTGGATGATGACCAACTGCGCCATTTTCTATTTTAAGTAGACCTAGCTTGCAATTTGTTTAGCTTGGGACGCACTTAAAAAATTCAAACCAACAAATTTATTGTAGGACGGTGAATTCCTACGACTACACCACTGTATATTTTAAAGAGACGGTATTATACAAAATCGATTTGCTATCTCGCCATGCCTGACAATAACTAGCATGCTAACAGTGCACCCAGTCGCACTTCCTGATTCACTAATAATAAAAATGCTCTAATTAGATGCAGGCGGCACACAGTTTTCTCATCTTGACCTTGAGCTTTTGCAAACTGCTTTTACAAAATATCTGTACTAGAGCAGGATAAGTTGCGTTATTTGTCTATGAATTGGGTATAAATTGGGTACATCCCCTTAAATCAACAAACTTCTGGTTGGAGTTCGACTGCTTAGCGACTGCGCCACTGTCTGCTGCACGCGTTCTGTTCATATTGAGTTGTTGTGATTGATTAAAACAAATGGTGGTCTCTAGCTAACATTTGATCTTCTCCAGCTAATACAATTGAAGCGTTTCTCAGAAGTGCAGCCCTGTGAGGCAGAACAATTGGACTGTGTACCTGCCACAGAGGCTTAAGACGGACTGGATCCATCATCAAAACACAGATTAGCTTTAGCATTAGCCTGAGTGCTATCCAACAGTCCACCGTGCCCTGGACTCCATTTCAACAAACACAAAAGACAAAGACTGGCTCTGTTTAAAGAGGCTTTGATCAGCTACAACAGTCAGACAGCAGACTAACCTCAGCAGCCATGTGCCTTAGATGTTTCATGCATTCAATTTGCTCTGTGGTTAGCGGATGAATGCTTAACACACTATGCCGCTTCCATTTAGTAAAGTTACACCGTGTAAGTTTTCAGGTCAGTCACTATAGAGGTTTGATTGCTTTACCTGTGTCTTCCACAGTATAGCATAAAACGTATCTCTCTCTATGGAGATGCAGTGGCTGAGTGGCATTGAGTTCGATTGTTGGGTTGCCTTGGGTTTTTCTGTGTAGAGTTTGCATATTCTCTGCATGGATGAGTCAAATGCAGAGGACAAATCTCCCTACAGGAAATAAAGTGTATTTTACCAAGTTGAGATACCACCAGGCCAAGGTGCAGGTCAGATCAGCGGAGAAGCGAGTCCCTCTCACAGTAACAATACGTTTCTGAGCAGAAAACCCCCCCAAAAAACAACAAAAAACTGATAGCATTACCTTCTTTTGTTGTGCACTTTTAAAGATCAGATCCTGATTATTAGTTATGTCTTAAAAACATGAAAAAATAAATAAATAAAATAAATAACTGAAGTAGTTCATTTAAACAGTTTGCAGGGGTCCAAAGTCATTCCTTGATTTATGCATTCCAAGCATCCTAATTAATTTATAAGCAATTTTTACAACTTTCAGAGGCCAGTTTTGCCATCACAGGAATGCTAACAACAACTAGCATGATCACTGCACACTTCCTGATCCTCAGACAGTGAAATACTTTATAATTCGATGCAGAGAGCACACAGCGGACATATTGTGACCTCAAAAGCTGCTTATACAATATATCTGTACTGGGGCAGGACAATTTTTGCTCAAATACATGGAAAAAATATAGATCCAGACTCTTTAAGTTATAAAACCAGAGCAAACATGTGCGTATAAAGGCCTTTTCCAAAGCCATAACATAAAATGGGATCTTTAAAGAGGCGGTATGTTACTTCTATGGGGTATTAACAGCTAACACGTAACATATTTAGATCACCAAACGATTTATTAACATGATTGACCCTTTTTTTTCTGAGTCCCTCCTCCCTTTGTTTCGTCTTGGGTCGTGGATGACATAGACTTGCAGACTGAGCATTGGACAGACTCTTACAGCTAACCATAATGAGGCTTTGAACAGGCCCCCGAAGAGATCGCTAAATTACTGAAACGTGCATAGATGATATCTAAATCCTCTTCAGGCATGTTTCTGATGAGGGAACAACGGTCTAACATGGTAGAAAGCTCCAAAAAAACAATTTTGCGAAATCCCCCCTCTTTAATATGCTTTTGGGTTTGGCCTCTTGAAATGAACCAGAAAGGAAGAGCCAATTAAAACTTTATTGACAACATGACATCGCAGTGTGTCAGATGGTCAATGTTTCAGATCGCCACTGGACCTTTACTCACAGCTCCCCCTGCTCGTCTGACTTTGAGAGAAGGTTAACTTTCAAACATAACCTCAAGCACAACACTAATGCATGACTGAAGTGAACACTAATCTATTTTTAATGACAATGTAATGGTGTAGTTAATTTCTGAAAAATAACAAAATATTAATTAACAAACTTGCAGTAGGCTAATCCACCAGCTATATATGTGCCATACAAGTAGACAACTGAAGGACGGGTCACATACAGAGGAGATATTACTCAATGGGAATGCACGGTGAGATTATATTATAATTACGCAGCAGTATTTTATTAGCAAGAGGTGTAATGTGAAGGCAACTGTAGCACTACGTCAGACAGAATGAGTCAGAATGTAGGTGTAATATGGTTATGATCAGTGACACCTGTGAATCATTTATATTTATATTTTAAAGAACACATATTATGCATTTTTGTGTTGCTACTTAACCATGCTTGAAATAATGTCTGTATAGAAACTCTCATTATTTTACATAAACAGTGCTCTCCATTCTAGGATCTGGTGTTGGCGCACCATGTACTGGCAGAAGATGGAATTACCATGGGGAAAAAATTTTAAACTACCTAATAAGCAAGATGTCCTAACATGTTTTTGTAAGCATGCAGTTGTAATGGACGCAATTTGACAGCAGAAATTTGTAGGACAAGTCTGATGATGATTTATAGACTTAAAAAACGAGCAGGGTTTCTACTTGTGACGCAAAAATCCTGAGACAATTCAAACAAACCCTCACAAACAGTGTTTCATGTGTCCTCAGAGGGAGAGTGAATCAAGCTAAATATAACTCCATATATGTTTTTGATAAAGGATCAATGTTATAACATGGTTAAAGTTAAAAAAGTACATTTTGCATAATGTGTCCTTAAAATTGCATGTCAGTTTAAAACTTTGACACTACCACCATGTTTATGTCTCTGCTTATGGATAGCCACAGCAAACAGTGGGTTATTTGAGCCAAAATGGTTATGTAATGCTACTTAATACTATGTGTATCACCATTTGAGGAAAAAAATGAAGTACATCTGAAAAGTAAGTACAGAGCAGTGGGCGTATCTGGGGATAGGAGACAACGGGAATGTTCAGAGCATGGCGGCAAGATGGATTCTCACGATATTTTTGAGCTCATAAACTCAACGAAAATCCATCTTGGCACGCACCTGCTGTAAGGATAATTGAGTGGGTGGACCAATCACAGAGCAGCATTGAGATTTGTGCCACAGCCAAAGGCAAAGTGCCCAAGGGAACCAAAACTCCCAATACAGACTATTGTGTTTGTGAAAAATGTTCAGAAGGAAAGAGCTGTGTGCATTTGTGGACTGGGAAGATGTTTGTGCTTTTCTCTCAACTGGATGTAGCAAAAGTTTGGTTTTTCATCTTGTTCCTGTTGGGACACATCAACCAATCAGATTCAAATAATTGTCAGCTTGATTATCAGGTTGTTAATGTGTAGAATTCGATATAGAGTAGTGTACATCTATATTATCTTGAAGGTAGAATAGATTACTCAAACATAAATCGCTCTAAATACAATTAGGTAAATCCGATGGAGAAATTATAACATGGATAAAGTGGAGACAGACAAACCTTGATAATTAAACAATATTGTAAAATGGTTACCCCAGATGCCCTCCCTGGACACTATACCCTCCCAGCTTATTTAGGTTTGATGTCTACTACAGTAAGTTATAGTGTTTGATTCTTTGAGATAAATTGTTCAATGACTTTAGCCCAGATAAAATAGCACTGAAGCAGACTGAGGCAGAGGAGATCAGACGATGAAGAATGCAGAGACACCGAAGGGCTGAAGGCACTATGGGGTGCTGTTGTTTAACCATCTTTCACCTGCCTTAGTGGATTTGTTGTGTCCTTGGGCAGCACACACTAGTAGTCTTTGATTTGGACCCAGCCGCTGGGCAAAGCATTAGAAAATAGTCTTTTCTCATACAAACTGACAGGTGAAAGTCCCTGATGTCTTCAGTGGACAGTACAGCTCAATTGGTTGGTTCAATTCCACTTTCAAGCAGTAAATATAAGAAAGAGCTGTTGGTGGATAGTTTACAAAGAATGCTCGGATTTGTGTCTCATGCCCCCTGCTGGTCACGGCTGGAAGGGAACTAGAAGCAGAGCTAACTCTAGCAACAATAGCATTGAAAGTATTATACAGGAGTGAACACAATGCCTAAAATGCACATAGCTTGAACTTTATTGAAAAAAATTATTTATATTTACATTTTTTTTAATTTTTTTTGCATTGTTGATAAATGTGTCATTTGTTTTATATGACTTTTTGTGCATCGTATATTAATCACTGTTGTTACAAGTTGCTGCATGACCACAAGTTGGCAACAAGTCATTGACTTGCAAGTCTCAAGTAAATCTCAAGTCTTTGGCCTCAAGTCAAATCAAGTCAAATACAAGCAAGTCCAATACAAGTAAGTCCAAGTCAAGTCCCAAGTCAAAGACAAGCATCTCCAAGTCAAGTCCAGGTCAAGTCCCAAGTCAAAGACAGGCAAGTCCAAGTCAAGTCCAAGTCACTGTCCCACAGATTATTTCAAGTCTTTTTTCCCAAATGACCAAATAAAGCCAATATTCCGGTAATTGTAAATATTTTTTTGTGTGAATAGTCCTTCTTACAAACATGCTGATCACAAACAGGTAAGTGAGCACATGCTCCAGTTTGTTTGTTTGTTTGTTTGTTTGTTAGTTCCTGTAAAATGAAGCACTATATAGCTAGACAGATATAGCTAGTATATCTATCAACTGGATTTAGCAGAGCAGCCTAGTATTTGAAGAAAAGCATCAGGTTTTCTCAAGTCACAGGGTTCAAATCCAAGTCAAGTCCCAAGTCTTTGTCCATTTTATCAAGTCTAAAAGTCATTAAAATAGTGACTCAAGTCTGACTCGAGTCCAAGTCACAACTGGTTGAAACTGTTGGCTGAATTTAACAAGATTAACCACTCTTAAATTTGCTCTTCCAAAACGTGTCACTTGCCTTTAACATTTGATTGTGCATTTCTGCCTTTGCCCCCTTAGCTCATGGGGGGCGGACATGTGGAATTTTGTGTAGGATATTGTCATATGGGGTTAGCGGAGATGCTATATTTGCATTTAGATTGGAGCCATATGTGTGGCTGCATGTTAATCTGCCTTACGAGACTGACTCAGACACTCCAGTGAAGCAGGAACATGCTCTCAACAGAACAGGGAGAATACAGATGATCACTCAACACAAGCTAATGGATTCTATTAAAAAGAAAACAGGCCCTCCAATGCTATTAGTAATATTAGGATAAACTGTGGAAATGTGAGCTGATGTGAAAAAGTGATTAGCCAGAAAATTACAGCCAACAATAGTTTAATCAGGTATATGTCAGCCAAAGTCATTTTAGACAACTGATCCTATACATTAAACAGGGGGTATTATGGGAAATCAAGTTTTTGGAGTTTTATGCCATGTTATAATGTTGTTCCCTCACCAAAAACATGCCTGCATTCTCTCCTGTGCCATCCATGCTCCCACGTGACCATTTTTCATAAATATACAAAAGCAGGATACAAAACAATACACAACAACTTCACAAATCTGATGCGATGTGCAGTAGTTTTATTAGTGAGATGCAAGCTGACTGTGTTGTGATAGCGCTCTGAAGGGGGAGTGACTTAGACGTTAAACGTATTAAATATGTTAATACATTGTTGTTGGAAAAAATCATTTTCAAAACAATAAAAGGTAAAATGGTGATTTAAACCTGTTAGCTGTTAGCAGTTAATACCCCATAGAAGTAAAATACCCCCTCTTTAATACTCCATAAAAGTGAAATACCCCAACTTATTACCCCATAAAAGTAAAATACCCCATCTTAATACCCCATAAAAGTAAAATACCCCATCTTAATACCCCATAAAAGTAAAATACCCCATCTTAATACCCCATAAAAGTAAAATAACCCCTCTTTAATACCCCATAAACGTAAAATATCCTTCCTTTAAGTAAAATATCCCCTCTTTAATACCCCATAAAAGTAAAATACCCCCTCTTTAAAACTCCATAAAAGTAAAACACCTTCTTTAAAGGTACACTATGTAAAATTTCTGCTACCTTTCCGCATAGAGATCTTATTTCTTTGCCTGAAATGTTCCACAGTATGGAATTAAATGCATTGATCTTATTCAATATGCGTGATTGCAAAAAAATTACTTGAAAAACATGGATTCTGATTGTGCTCACTTCTCCACTGATCTGACCAGTCATTTGGTCTGATGGCTTGTCTTCACAGAGATAGATTAGTTTCATTTCATACTATAGTGGGATATTCAAGACAAAGCAATGACATCTCTATGCATACAGTTGGTGGACCCATACCAGAAAAGTTACTTATTGAACCTTTTAACAAGTTTTACATGGCACAGATTAAAAAGTCTAACAATAATTTGCATTACTAACACACTTGTATGCTCCTCTTAGTTTAGACTTACTTAATAAACTCACCAAAGCTCTATATAGTCTCTGAGTGAATATTTTCCTGTATAAAGTGTCTGTGTGCCCCTGTTCTCACACAGGCTGTAATTAAAATTCCCATGAGCCTCTGTAACACTGCTCTGGCTTATTATGAATTGATTTTTTCCGCTTCCCCCTCCACTTTATCTTCCTCTCTCTCACTCACTCTAAATCCTCGTTCTTTCCCTCCCTCTCTTGTCTCTCTCTCTCCCTCCTTCCCCTCTTTCCCCCTATCTCCCTTTCCCCGGCCCTCCTTCTCTTCCTCTTCTCTTTCTCTCCATCCATCTCATCTTGTTCGCTGTCCACCTCCTTCTCTCGCTTCTTCTGTCACTCACTCCTCTATCTCTCTTTCCTTCCACCTCTCTCTCGCGCCTCCATCTCTCCACCCCCTTTTCCTCGTCTCCCTGTCTCTCCCACCCCAACCCATCTCCCTTTCTCTCCCTCTGTTCTCTGCATTTTAAGCTGACACCCCCTCCTCCTCTCTCTCCCTCTCCTCTTTCTCCCCTTCCCTCCTTCTTTTCCACTTTTGTTGGTCTTTAAAGACGACGCCCACTTTTTCCTTACCCCCCTCTCTCTCCTCTCTTTTTTAAGCTGACGCCCACTCTTATCCCTCTTCTCTCCCTTTCTCTATCCCCCACCTCCCTCCCTCTCCATATCTCCTCTGTCTTTTAAGCTGACTCCCACTCTTTCATTATCTCTCACTCCCTTTTCGCTTTCTCTACAGCCCCTCTTCCTCCCTCCACCTTTCCTTATCACCCCTCTCTTTCTCCCTCTACTCTTTCTCGCCTCCGCTCCCCCTCTCCCTCCCTCTTTTCTCATCCCCCGCTCTCTCTAAACCACTGTGCCCTCATCCACTTCTCCATATCGTCCCATATAATCTGCTGACTGTATAGAGCCGCGTTATTCCCATTTTAACTTCACTAGAACATTGTGCTACATTCAAAGGAATACATTCACTATTTGTACTCTTTTTTGTTATGTCAGAGCATTTTTTATTGTATTTTTTGGCTATAGTTCTGCTTGTTTATGGTGGGTTTGTTATAATCAGATAACACTACAACATAGCCTTAATAAATAACCTTATAACACAGGTGTCAAACTCAAGGCCCATGGGCTAAATGTGGCCCTCCACATCCTTTTATGTGGCCGTAGACAGGGTAAATTAAAAGGTATGATGGCCTTAAAATGTCATTTTATCAGGAGACACGCAGTTACACATACATTTGCAAAGATGTAAAAATATGGCTACGTAATATTTGTAACTTGAATTAACAATTTAAAAAAGTGGTTACATTTATTTTACATCTGGCCCTTTGATGGCAGTCATTTTGCGAATGTGGCCCTCAACGAAAATGTGTTTGACGCCCCAGCCTTATAAAGAAGTGAATGATTCAATTTTAGTAACAAAACCCTAACCCGTGCATGAAGTAGCTACTATTCCTGAATCTTTCCTAATAACCATTTGTTCATTATGAGTCAGGTCTTTGTTCATGCCTTCTTAAGACTAATTAAGTTGTAGTTATATATAATGAACCCATTTTGTGAAAGGTGCATGTAACTTTTGTATTTTCTTAACATGACTTAAAGGGCCCATATTACACTATATTCTGATGTGTTATAATGATGTTCCCTCATCAAAAACACACCTTGAGTTGTGCTTTGTTTCATTCACACATGTTTAACACACAAACCCTGCATATTTCTTCTGCGTAGTTTTTTCTCAAGCTGAAAACACTCCGTTCCACCTTGTGATGTCATGTGGTAATACAGGAAGTGCTTGCTGTGTTTTTAAACTCCATACATTTTCAGTAGAATCATTTGGATACTTTCAGCCCTGGAGTAGCCCGTCTCTACTGAACAAAAGGTAAAAAGTAGCCAGCTGATCATTTAAAAACTACTGCTTTATGACATAACAAGGTGGAACAGAGCATTTTGAACTTTGGAGATGTACTCAAACATGTGTGAAAGAAACAAAACACAACTCCAGGTATGTGTTTGAAGAGGTAACAGCATTATAACATGGATTAAAGCTCACACAAACTAATTTTGTACAGTGTAGGACCTTTAAAGTAAATCTGTAAGTATCCCCCAAATCAACAACTTTACAAAACCTACTTTGCATATACCCTGCTTATTCGTAATGAAAACGCTGAGAGTGTGTGAATGGAAACTAATCTTGTTCTAATGTTTGACTGTACTCTATTATAATTATGAAAACAGGCCGAAACTCACCTCATTTGCATAGATAAAGAGATAAAGCTGTGTTAGCGAGCAGAACGCTGATAGCATCTTATTATGTAACCGCTAGGATTAGCCTCAGCTGCAAGACATGAATGAGACGCGATTGTAATGGTGTAAACACATACCCACACTCATCAGGTCAACTCGAGCTTTTGAATTCAAATCAATGTTTACTAAGATTGTTGGATTAGCATGGGGGTACAGTGCTGTGATGTTGTTGTGGTACATTTCACAGTAGCGTATGGGGGTAGAGCAAGCGAGAAGTGGCTGCAAATCTGATCCTGTGAACGATTTGACCTTAAACATTCATACAGTTACATTTGTACAGGCAAGCTGGGTCTTGAAGGGTCTTGCCGAGGTACATTATAATCCAAACCCAAATTCCATATTAAGAATTCCGACTGTGAATATCATAGAAACTAAAGAGCCAATCTGGAGCGAGGCTGTTCAAACTAATGCGCCTTCTTGCCAATGGAGCTAGAAGTGCACCTCTGCTCACTTCCTATTTGTAACGTGGCAGCTAGCAGGTTAGCTATGTCCATTTATATATACAATCTATGACTCTGATATGTTCTCTAATATTTTGAGAATGTCATCAACACATTGCAATGAATATACTCTGAAAAATAAACTACAGACATAACAGTAAGAAGGCTTTCAGGAATGAAATCCCACATTAAAAATAAAATGATACAATACAAAACAGTAGAAAAAGCTGTCTGTCTGTCCAAGCTAATGACCTTATTCCACTTATTGCATTCTGCCCACTTTTGCCTCTAAATGCTACTAAACCGCGCTTACTTTATGGTAGCACTTCCGGTTAAGTGGGAATCCCATTCATTTCAATGGAGAATTTGAGAAAAGGTTCACAGCTAAAATCTGATGTAAAGTAGGTTGATGTTCAAAGTTCATGTGCAGCAGCAAGTCATCACTGGTCTGATTACTGAGATGCTTTTGTTACGGCATTCTTTATCTTAAAACTTTACTTGTATTGTTATGAATTGTTATGGATCTCTTTGACCTGACATTCGTGATACTATCTATTATTACGCAGGAGTGTATTTCTTGTCTATTAGCCTACGAGACGATGTGTCCAGCTGCCTTGAGACACTTTTTGATGGTATAAATATACTCTTTGTATGTTTATTTGGCGCTGAGGGCGAGACGACACTATTAGGGACAACAGCTCTTTGACAGTTGTGCACAATTGATTCACTAAATCTGACTTTTTGATTCAACACAACTTCTCTGCTGATTTTATATTTTCTAAGGTTTCGATTATTAGAAATTTCACAACACTTTACAAATGTAGTAGTCTGTATGGAACTTAATGGCTGTCAAGCTCGATAGCCCCAATATCACAACCCAAATGACAATGGTGGCACCCACGACAACTTCCAGAATAAGGTCAATAATGCTGCATTCATGTGATCTCAGAAACTCGGACATAGCTACGTAATCATCCGACGTCCCAAAATCTGTCCTCCAATCCCAAACAAACTCCTGTCACGATGACATAAACATGGATATTCGTTGTTTCTTGTTTAACGCTTCCCCATGAGTTTCCAAGTTAAAATTCCAACCAGAGTTACAGTCATCCCCGTTTTTCCAAATCAGAGGCTGGATATTCTGAGTTTTCGAGATCACATGAATGCAGCATAAGTATGAATATATGTATACAGATAGTAAAGGAGATCTTAAAAGTGCTGTATGTAACTTTTCTAGTGGAGGGTCTGCCATTGGCTTCTCTGTGTGGAGATACTTTGCATTTAATGTTCACTTCCACTTATCTGTTTTGTGACTATTCGATTTAACAGGTGTCAGTATTGGTCAAAGGTCTGACTTGACAGGTAAATTGGCGAGGTGGCGTCATCTGCACATTTCAGGCAAAGCAGTAACATTTCAGCTGCTGTCTCGGTAATGCTAACAACAACTAGCATGCTACCAGTACACCAGCGTTACTTCCTGGTTCGCGGGATGATAAAAATGCTAATATGAAGGCAGCACACAGTGGTCTCAGTTTGACCCTAAGAGCTTTTACTAGGCTATATATCTGTAGTGAGGCAAAACTAATCACACTATATTACATGAAAAAGGGTACAGCCCCTTCAAAATAAAAATAAATAAATAAAAAGTATAAAAAATAAAGTTTGGTTCTGTTGGTGCTGGTCTTGTTTTGACCAGATAAACTGCCTGTGTCCTTGGCAGCAGTTGAATGTGTTTTTGAATGTTTCCCCCTTTGGACCTCCTCCATGTGTTTGTGCAGAGAGTTAGCTAGCGCTGGATGTTAGCACTCTGGGACTTTTATAAATAAACTGTTTCTGTTCATCTGTGCTGATGGGCCCTCTGAGAGCTGTGAGCAGAGATGGGGGCGACCAGCTGAAATGGCTTTTGCCATTTTTGTCATTTGTAAATCTGATATGCTGTTTAGATTTCTGTAATAGGTTTTTCAGCACTTCCTATGATGTTTTAAAGCTAAGGCATGAATACAATTGGTAATACAGAATGCACTGTCTCGTACCTAACTCCTCTCTTTCACTGTCAGCAAGTCACAGCATGATATCATTACCTCTCAAACAATCACTTCTGAAGATTTTCTTTTATCCTATAGAAATGTATAGGCCTGTCACAATAACACATTCTGATGTATATATTGCTACAGAGAAATACTGTGATAAATGATAATGTGCTGATGTAGTTTTCCCCTCCACCAACAGGAGGCGCTGTGTTTGTTTAATGCTAATACTTACTGTAGAGTTGGAAATCATGGATCTATTAATATAAATGGATAGGGTATTGCTAGTTTAGAGCTGTCTGGAGTTGGATTAGTGGCCACTCATTGATACTACAGGGGAAAAAATCCCTCCTGCCTAGAAATTATTTTTCATCATAGTAATCATTAGCTTCGGCTACATTCTATGTCCATTCTAGCTAAGCTCAAGCGCTGATTGGTTAGAGCGGTCACGTCGTACGACATGAACAAGCATGTGATCAAAACGAACAAGCTCAATTGTCGTGAATGAGCCACAGGTTTAGAACATAAGTGTCTACTGCTTACTCCTTTTGAGCTCTGTGCAAATCTTATATGATAAATGTGATCGTTTGTGATCACTTACTTTCTTTCTTGTACCTGCTCAAATAAACTTCATTCAACATGGTTCAGAAGCTGGAAACATAAAATTATAATTTATAATTTATTTAGTATTCCCTTGCCTCTTTTGTTCTCTGCTCACTATCATTATGCAAGGTCTCATGAGGGGCAGCTCAACTGCACATGGTCCATGGACAGGGCAGGGTGTACCTCGCCACTAAAGGCTAAACTCACGACATGCGCCATTGACTTCAATGGGCGGCCATGTTTAGACCCCGGGGCTAAACACTGAAAAATGGCTGACAAAGCAAGTTGTTTGTTGTAACCTCCATCTATCCGTCTTTGTTTTATAGAAAGCATTTCTTGTAAGTATTTTATATTTAATAAGAGTTCATATTTTCAGGCATTTGTGCACATTTGCACTAAAAAATAATACTTTTGCTAGATTTAGGTTTGATCAATGTTAGCTAGATTTGAGCTATCAGATGTGTGTTATTACATTACTATATGGTCTAAATATGGTGTATTTCTTTTCTCTTTGTATTGTCACTCTGTCAGTAATTGAAGGCGACGTCACTGAAGTGGACACCTCACAGTTGTTCAGGAGTTTGTTGAAGCGGCTACAGCTATGCAGACAGATAGTGAGGGCAGAAGAGATAAAACTGAAACTACTTTATACCACTGACATAAAGCAAGATCATTCCAGTGAACCAGTTTTTAAATATACTGTAGTAAGTTAAAGGCCTGAGCTGCAACAAATAAATAGCAGAAGGAGCCAATAGTTAGTGATTTATTCAACCCTCTGCAGCTTAAATCTTACCTTCTTACACAAAAATGGCAAAAATTTCTCCACTATTGCAAAGAAATTGTACATGCGATAAATATAGAGCCCCATAATATATTATTGCAGCTTTCATATATTGAACAATTAGAATTAGTGAATTATTAGTTCATTATACTCAGCATTCAAATAGGATTTTCCTGCTCATTTATTAACCTGATTCATGCCAGATTGATGTGTGCAACACTCTGAATTGAATTCTACACATTTATCAGTCTGGAACGGCTCTCACTGAATATGCTCAGGAAAAGGTAGAACGTCACAATCAAAATTTGAATCTGCTTGGCTGAAGAATCACAACAGCAGAACAGGACAAAAAGTCAAACTTTTGTTAAATCCAGTTGAGAGAAAAGCACACACATCGTCCCTGTCCACAAATACGCAACGTGCTTTCCTCTGCGTGTTTTTCACAAACAAAACTGTATTTTTGCTAAAACAGGCTGAAGTGTGTCTGTTAGTTTTAGTTTGTTTGTTTCCAGCTAAAATGAAGCCAACTGCAGGGATGATAGCGACTAGTTTTGGAGTTTTATATTTGGAATTCAAAGAGCCAATCAGGACCAAGGTTGTTGAAGGTACTTGCCTTTTCCCATCTGCACCATTGGTTTTGCAGGGGGCAGGCAGTGACAAACGATAGCTCTCAATCAAATTTGTTGCTAACGTTAGCAACCTGACTGTGCTGTTATTAATTTCATACCTTGATTTAGGGACAAAATAGTTAAATCAAACTCCTCGATCTTGTAGAGCGAATAATACAAACATTTTAGGGTCAGAATGAGAAGCCCGACAGCAACAGTTACAGAGAGAGGGGTCACCATTTTTCAATAGAGGGTGAATTGGAGACAGCAAGCTGGGTAGCTATGTCCATTTATACAATCTATGGACTGAACCAAGACTGAGACAGTACAAAACAAGAACTAAGCCCAGTCTTTTCCCATCACAGTTATGATTACATTTTCAAAGTATCAGCTGTCTTTCTTCAACTTTACAAACCCCTTTTCAATCTGCCATTGTCTTATGTTGCTCTTGTCAACAATACATCACCACATGCCCAAAATGATCAATATTACATCATTTTACCTGCCAGTCTGAAAAGCTAACTCCTACTTTGTTTGACTGGCTCTAATTGGAGTTTGGATAGCGTGGTGTTTTCATAATGAATGTTGGCTTCTGCATAATTTCTTGGGGGAGTGACGTGACATTTTGTTGTATGTGATTGATGGAGGCTGTCTGCACTTCCAGGTTTAGTCTGCGCAAGGCTGTCTGCTTCAGAATTAGCTAAATATCATGCTAGTGCTAATGCTGCTAATGGGGGAATAACAAGCTGGGTGCACGATCAGGGAAAGCATTTATTTAGTTGCACATTAGCATAAAGATTTGTGATGCTAGAGAAATGTCCAAATGATTTCAAGGTCCTGTATTACACAAAATTGACTCTTGTGAGCTTTAAACCATGTTAGAATGTTGGTTTATTTGCACATGTTTTTTAGCCTGTCTACATCTTCAAAGCTCAAAATGCTCTATTCCACCTTGTGATGTCATGAAGTGGTATTTTTTTAAGTTAATAGCTTTCTTTTACCTTTAGTTCGATAGAGATTGGCAATTTTAGGGCTGACGTTATCCAAATCATTCTAGTGAAGGTGTATGGAGTTTAAAAACACAGTGGAGCACTTCCTGTCTTACCGCATGAGTGTTTTCTGTTAGAGAGAAGAACTTAACCTAAATATGCAGGATATGTGTGTTAAACATGTGTGAATGAAACAAAACACAACTCCAGGTATGTTTTTGATGAGGAAACATAATAATATGGGCTCTTTAAATGAAAAATGTATTGGCGTAGACTGTGTAAAGTGTCTTGCCCAGTGACATAAAAATAAAGCTGGTTGCCAGGATAAAACTTCCAACTTTTTGGTAAAACTGTGCTCATTTAAGTCTACTCTGAGCAGCCTACAAGTGCTACTAGCAAATTTAATCCTCGAGTAGAAGTATAAAGCACACATCCAAAATACTACTCAAACTACTGCTAGTAATCAGTATTTTTAATGTAATTTGTAATGTCATTTTCATAGCATTTTAGATCAGTGTGCACAATCAGGGAACACAATAATTTGCATAGAGATGTGTGACAGGAGACAGAGAAGTATCAAAGTTATTTCAATGAATGACATTTCTGTATTCTTATTATAAGGTTCACTCAAGATTATAAACATCGTCTTTATCTACTATTGAATTTTGTCTGCTGCACTTGATCCTTCCTTCAGTGCAGCTGGGGACCGTCCTTAGGCTTCATTATGCTTTAGCTGTAGTATTTAGTAATAAACTGTTATTTATATGCTGCTGGCCCATCTTCATAGTGCCATTTCTCGGTAATAAGCTATGGAGTTTCCTTTTACTGTATTTTGAAAAATAGCTAAGCAGCATGTTTTAACCTTATGCGTATAACCCATAGACTGTATATATAAATGAACATAGCTAACGTGCTAGCTGCCATGTTCCGAACAGGAAGTGATCATGGGTGCACTTCTGGCTCCATCGATTCTGGCTCCAATTCACTTTACGTTGAAAAACTGTCACCCCTCTTTCCATAACTCCTGCAGTGAGCCTTGTCATTTTGTTCTTAAAATGTTTGTATCAACCCGCTCTACTTGATCCTGGTATTTTTATTTCACAATTGTGTCCGTAAATCAAGATATGAACATTAATAACAGACAAATCAGACACCTTTTTACCCAGAGGTCACTCCTGCTAGCGTTAACAACAGGTTTGAGTGCCCGCTTCATGGTAAACCGGCTGTGCGAGCAAAAAGGTGCGTTACCTTCATCAGCTTCCCTTCAGATTGCCTCTTTTTTTGCTATGATACTTGCGGTCGGAGTTCGAAATATTGAACCTGGCTCCAAATTCACTCCTATAACTGTTAGCCTTGATGAGCTTCATTTGACTGAAGCTGAACGCTATGGGTGACATCACACTTACGTAGTTCACTTCTTTATACAGTCTGTGGGTGGAGATGGAGAACCTCAAATGTAGGACAATACAGGACTACAAATGTATAATTAGCAATCCTTTGGTGTATACCATCACCACGCTTAAAGGATGTATATTGCACCATTTTTGATCTATGTTATAATGTTTCCTCATCACAAACAGACATAAAGCTTGGATTTGCTTCAGTCACACATGTTTAACACACAAATCCTGCATACTGAGACTGTATTATTTTTAATTGAAAACCCTCTGTTCCTCCTTGTGATGTCAGTAAGTGATTGGTAATACAGGATATGTTCCAATGTGTTTTTCCACACTCCATCTTACCTTTATTAGGATCATTTTCATAATTTTATCCCTGGATTTGTTTAACTTTGAAGCTATAGCAGTTGTTTTATCCCCACTGAAACGACTTCACTCCTTATTAAACTTTCTACTGACAATCTCAACTGTTCAAAGAGTCAACCAAAAGTATTCAAAAATAAAACAAAGTAAAGTTATAGTATTTAGTAGTATAGAAGATTTAATAGTAAAGCAGTGCAATTGAGGTTGAAAAGCAAATAGCTGTTAACCTTTACGCTACCGCTAAATGACATCACAAGGTGAACCTGAGCATTTTGAGCTTTGGGGATGCAGACAACTTAAAAATCCAGGACTACTCAGACTTGTGTAATTGAAACTAAAAACAACTCGAGGTATGTTTTTTTTGAGCAGGTAACAGCATTTTAACACGACTAAAAAGTAACATGAGTCAGTTTTGCGTACTATGAGACCTTGAACTCGTGACCCCACGCAATACAAATATTCTTGTATTGCAGGTAATACAAGAATAAATCAATTTTCATATTTTATCAGTTTTGCATTTTGATATCTTAGATTGTCTTTGCTGCTTTTCTGTAAAAAAAAAATCAATTTGAGTTTCAATCTATCAGATCCAACAACATCTTTGCTCAGCTGTTTGTCTTGTGCAGCTGGAGTTTAATGGGAAATAAACAAGGCAGATGGATCGAAATAGACTGGACACACACTTAGGGCTGGTTTCCTGGGATTTTACTGTTTGAATCTGGCAACCTTTTGTCTGCACACCTGAGACCATGAGGGCACATCTGTGGAGAGCGCTGGAGAGGGCCAGAGTGCTTCAGCCCACTAACCCACATAGAGCTATACAGACACTAATGCACAGACCCTATAGTGAACTCAACGTAATATCATCTAGAAAAATGAGTTGTATTTCTGTTGTATAAAAAATAAATATGTACATGATGTGCAGAAACATATTTTGACATGCCTCAAAATAAAATGAACCAAAAAGGTGTAGGTGGAAGCTACATCTTATTACGCCTACACTATTTACAGCAGCACATCTACCCACCAAAGCTTTTTAAACTATATGCACATTTTTACAAAGTATTTTTTCCGGCACATAACTTAAACGTCATTCTTGTATTTGTTACATATGATTGAACTCTGAAAAATAGAGTTACTCCTCTTTAGTGCATCCATGATCCCATTCCATAAGTCGACCATTAGTTACATTTGTATTTTAAACATATATTTCCCTCTCAGATCATATTTAGCGTCCTCGGTTTCAAAGAAACACAGTGTTTTTGTTCTGACAAGTTGTTTTCTAACTTTATACATAAATCACGCCATAAACAGCATCACAACAAAGAGCTGTGCAGCTGTCGGCTCCTCCGATGGATAGCTGCACATCACGCTAGCGAGTAAGTACAGAGTAGTAGAGTTTGTTAGTTTATTTTCTTCGGTCAGTTGTCATAATCATTAATCATGTTACAGTGATTCATGAATAATGCAAAAATAACGCATAGCACTTCAGTTATTCTACAGCAGTGGTTGTGTATCGGTAGTGGTGAAAACGGGGGTGGTGCCTTGAATACTGGAGTATATAGAGTACTCAAACATGCATAAATCACTCCAAATGCAGGGTAGGGTAGAGGGTAAATGAGAAGAAGAAACTACTAGAACATACTTTAAAAAAACTCAACTTTTTCAGACAGAGAAGTATCGAATGGGGGACCACCCTTGAACAACCAACTCACATGACTCATGGCTCAAGTTTGCAATCAATACAATGTTTTATAATTAGATAAACAGTGTCTACCTGCCAGCTTTTTGTCACAAGTTCTGCTTTTACTATAAACTTTCTTGGAAAAAAATAATGGTACTTCAGCTTTAAATCGGAACTAAACTCTAAATCTTCTTTTTTGGCTATTAAACTATGCATATTGTACTGTTCTTTGTCATTTTCTAGCAACTTTATTACAAACTAGGTAAATTTGCAGCATAACACCTAAATCTAAGTTTGTGCTGCTTTCAGTGACTTATGCAATTTCAAGTACTATGTGACATCACACAAGACTACCCTGATTATAGCCAGGTGTTTCTGATAACATTGTTCCTTATACCTCCAGACCCCACCCTTCATCTTCTCTCACTCTTTTCTTTAGTCCTCCAGGCCTGTAGTAGAAACTTTTCTCTACCTCTTTAAAGTTGGTTGCGTAACTCTGTGAATTCAGCTCACTGAAAAAACATGATTTGGATTTATCTTGAGCCTATTACAACTTTCCCAAATCCAGGCAGACAAATCCACTTTCTGTTGACTCCACTGTAAACCAAAAAGTATCAAATAAAAATTGCAACATACACTATTTCCATTTGACCAGAAGCAGGAAATTGCTTGGCAGAGGGATTGTTCTTATGGTGGGTCCCTTGGGTGCTCCGTGTAATGGGGACACTGGCCGGGCGAAGGACCACTCAAAAACATGGTGAGATTGAAAACCCTGAGTATTTGGTCATCTCATCCATCATGTGGTTCAGCTGCAGGGGCTAAATGCTTTAATATTACAGTGTTGTTGGTTCATAGAGTGTTTATTATTTCATTTGTCTTTCTTTTTCCATTTTGTGTTCAATATGTTTCTGCGCCAGTCTAAATTCACAAACTTCATGTGTGATAGTTTCCAATTTCATACCCAGACAAAGCTAAAAAGTCATATATTAGAGGCACTTAGACCTGTATTTTTGTGTCATACCTGGGCAGTTTCGGCTGCACTCGGCTGCGTTCCTGATTTAAACGGATGTTGGCGCTGTCTTCCTTCTTGGAGCAGAATGACGATGGCCTGGCATCCAAAAAACACACTTGTTCTATACTTTACAAAGATGTGAGTCTGGTACATAGACTGTATATATAAACGTACATCGCTAACCTGCTTGCCACTGCGTTCCAAATAGGAAGATCGTGGCCGTGCTTCCAGGTCCATCGACTGTTGTCCCTCTCCCTTTAACTGCTGCTGTCAGACTTGTCATTTTTCCTCTTAAAACTAGTGTTAGTAATTGGTTTTATTGACAGCGTTGCTCGTTGGATCAGGAAGGCCATCCAAAAACGCTCCGACCAAACTGTAAATCAGGATGAGGGGACATACTAACTCTCTCACACCTGGGATACAGGTCTGAAGAAGTTGTATTGCAGATAAAACTGTCCAACTGAAACGGTCCTGATCCAAGTGGGAAGACAGCGCCAAAATCAGATCTTATTGGACTATGGCTAAAATCTGGATGGATAAATCTAAAAAAATAATCAATGCAGCCCTGCATGATGTCACGTAGTACTTGCAGTGGCTATTGGAAGCAAAACACTCTGTTTTTTGACAGTTTTTGACCAAAAAGTTGTGAAATTGCCAAGAAAGACTAGGACTAGTACACAATAATATTAAAACCGCATGTATACAGAGTTTAGGATCACGGAAAAGTTGATTTAGTGTTTACCTCTACTTTTAAAAAACATGCATTCTTACTGAAAGCATCTGAAACCCCATCTCCACAGACCTGACCTGTGAATTTGCCTTGATGCTCTCAGCTTGTCTCTATTGCCATTCTGAAGTTGAATGCCAAACTGAGTTAGATTACAGTCAAAGCACTCACATCACCAAAAGAGTGACATATTGCACCTTCAGAGCACTACTACTACTAATACTACTACACCGTGTCCTTCTCATAATCATCACCTCACATTGGTATTCAGTCCAAGTGCTGTAGTAGTGTGGAGTGTTGACATAGGCTGTGAGCAGTGGCCCTGAAGAAGTGATGTAGGAACTGGAGCTGTCTGTGCTGAGGGCCTCTCGGTGTAATGAGGCGTCGGGGAGGTGTGCGGGCAGGTATTTGTAACACTGTGGGGACTAAAATCTGTACTCGCAATCACATCACGTTGACCTGTCTTATGAGGACAAAAATCTGCTTGGTTTGCAGTGGTCCCGAGTTATTCCTCTTTTAACTTATGCTTTTCCGAGCATCCTAATTACTCACCACAATGAGTTTATAAGTGGTTTTCAGAACAGCAGACTTCATGACAGCTAGCATGCTAAGAATTACATGCAGACAGTACACAGCAGATTTATTTTGACCTCAAGAGTGGCTTATACAATAAATCTGAACTGGGGCAAGAAAAAATGTGCTCAAATTGGCTACATGGGGGGAAAAGATGGTTACAGGACCTGGCATATGGGCAGGGTTGCCTTTCCACAGATCTGACTTTTTTGCTTGTCTCCATGGAGATAGATAGTTTAATTCCATACTGTAGAACATTCCAGGCAAAGCTATAACTAAAAAGAAAAATAAATAGTGCATCTTTATTCAAAAACATTTAGTTTGTTCTTCTGCATGCATCAGTAATCCTAGAAATGCTAATAAAAATGCAAAAGTAAAAAATAAAAATAAATTAATAATAATAATAATAATAATAATAATAATAATAATAATAAGAATAAGAATAAGAATAAGAATAAGAAGAAGAAGAAGAAGAAGAAGAAGAAGAAGAAGAAGAAGAAGAAGAAGAAGAAGAAGACAGATAGGCCTATTTGTTTTATCATCCAAATCAACTCGAATACTTCATCTACTGCATGTGAACTTCATATTAACACTAGGTGTACATTCTAGATATACTTTATTAATTCCTGATTTTACTGCTCATTTCAAAGCTCACATTTCTGCACACAGCACCGATTTCCAAAGCTTGTTTACAAAAGCTCTGGCATGATTCAGTCTTCACCATCCTCACGTTTAGATTTTAATCCCGTTTGAAACGGTGCTGCTTTGAAAAGCCTCCAATGACATGTTTTCCTCCTGTTTCACCAGAGACTGTTGGCACCGCACCACAAAAAAACCACATCAACTATCTTTATTCTACAAAAAAAATAAACCAGGATTTGCTTGTTCCCTGCCTTCCCAGTGGAAATTAGGTCATCCCAAAGCATGTTCCCAAAGCATGTTTCCAAAGCATCCCAAAGCGTGTCCATGGAGATAAATGAGGCTGACATGCTTAAAGTGCAGAGGACATGTTTGATTACTTATTTTACTAAAACACAGTAACATCATCATATTTATGATTTATTAAATGCCTTTTATCTAGTTAATTTAGTTAAAGTCTATAATTGTACTTCCTGGTTGGACACAGGCAGCAGATATGACACACACAGGGGTACTTCCAGATCTGCAAGGGCCGTTAGTCATAGTTAGTTAGTTGTAGTTATGATTAGACTATTACAAATAAAATGCAGCATCTTGATTTTGTTAAACGCCACAGCATGTAACTTTTTAGCCAAGATAAAAGTAATGTTTTTCTTTTTCATTTTGATTGTATTTATTGCACAGAAAACTTAAGAAAACACGTGTCTTTACTGTGAGCAGGCTTGCAATTCCACAAATCTGACTCTTATTTGGCCCGAAGTAGGTCCTCCGCCTGCTTGCTTCCAGACATGTTGTTCTTTTGGCTATAATGTTCCAACATATGGCATTAAACATATCTATCCATGTCCATCTATCTCATACATACAGTAGCTTTGGTCCTATATTACTTTATTTTCTGATGTTTTTCTGGTGTTTTTGTGTTCCTTCACTTGAATAATTTCGATCATTTCAGCCCTGGAGTTGTCAATCTGTACAGAGCTAATGGTACAAGGTTGACATTAAATTGAATCTCTTAATGACATCACAAGGTGGAGCGGAGCATTTTGAGCTTTGGTTACTGGAAGAGAAGAGGTGTTCAGTTTTAGATCTCTCCTCTTCCTGTACCTTTCTTCTCAACTTTTGCTTCCATAGCTGATGTAATGTTATTATTGGTGCAGATGGATTTGCACCAGCAGGGGGCAGCACTCATAGTCGCAGGTGATATTTGAGAGCAGAGGATTTTAAAATGAGCCGTGAAAAACTGAAGGAGCGAAAATAATGGGGAGAAGGGAGGGTTGGTCTGAGCAAAAGTGGAGTAAAAGGTGCAAGGAAGAATAGAACGGAAGAGGGAGGGAGGAAGGATAGAAGAAAACAAGAAGAAAGAGCAAATAATAACAACAGAACAAAGGAGGGATTGGAAGCGAAGGAGGAAGGAAGGATAGAAGAAGGGAGGGAATGTACAGTACAGGAAGAAGGAGGCATAGAAGGAAGCTAGGAAGGAGGGAAGGAAGGTAGGAACAAAAAAGGGGTAGAAGGGTAGAAGGAAGCAAGTATGAAGAGAAAATAGGTGAATGGGGCAAGAAAGGAAAGGGGAAAGATGGAAGGAGGGATGAGAGGATGAAGGAAGGAGGGAAGGAAGCAAAGGAAGGAAGAAAAAGAAGGAGGGAAGGTAAGGGATGAAAGGAAGCTAGGGAGGAAGGAAGGTAGGAACAGAGGAAGGACACAAGGAAACGAGGGAGGAAGGAAGGATAGAAGAAGGGAGGGAATGTAAGGAAAAAATAGTGTAGGATGTAAAAAAAAGAATGTACGAAAAAGAAGGGATAAAAGTAAGCCAGGAAGGAGGGAAGGAAGGTTGGAAGGAAGGAGGAAAGGAAGCAAACAAAGGAAGGAAGAAAAAAGGAGGAGAGAGGGAAGGTAATAAGAAAGGAATAAAATAAGCAAGGGAGGAAGGAAGGAGGAAGTGAAGGAAGGTAAGGATAAAAGAAGGATACAAGGAAGTAAGGGAGGAAGGAAGAAAGGAAGGATAGAAGAAGGGACGGAATGTAAGGTATAGGGAAAAAAAGGGTTAAAAGGAAGCCAGGGAGTAGGGAAAGAAAATAGGAACAAATGTGGAATGAAAGGATAGGAAACAAAGGAAAGAAGAAAAAAGGACAGAGTAAAGGTAAGGTAGGAAGAAAGGGATTGAAGGAAGCTAGGGAGGAAGAAGGGAAGGAAGGTAGTAACAAAGGAAGTGAGGGAGAAGGAAGAAAGGAAGTATAGAAGAAGGGAGAGAATGTAAGGTATAGGAAAAAAAGAGGGATAAAAGTAAACCGGGGAGGAGGGAGGGAAGGTTGGAAGGAAGGAGGGAAAGAAGCAAACACAGGAAGGAAGAAAAAAGAAGGAAAGAGGAAGGTAATAAGAAAGGGGAAGAAAGAAGTGGGGGAGGAAGGAAGGATAGAAGAAGAGATGGAATGTAAGGGATAGGGAAAAAAGGAGGGATAGAAGGAAGCTAGGGAGGAGGAAAGACAGGTAGGAAGAAAGGAAGAAACCTAGGGAGGGAAGGATAGAAGGAAGCAGGAAATGCATGAGGAGAATGATGCAAGGAAATAAAGGAGTTGAGAAAGAAGAATTTATGAATGGAGGGAGGGAAGGAAGAGTGTTAGTGAAGATGGATTTGCACCAGCAGGGGGCAGCACTGTCATAGGTGATGTATTTGAGGACGATAGAGGACAGAATAATATGAATGAGGGGGGAACAAAGAGCAGAGGATTTAAAAAGAAGTCATAAAGAGGTGAGGCGAGGAAGGATAGAAGGACGGAGGGAAGTATAGAAGGACAGTAGGAACAAAGGAAGCAAGCAAAAAGAAGGAAAAAAGGCTATATTGAAGCAAGCAGGAATTATGACATGAATTGACATGAAAGAATGGAAGGAGAGAAGGAAAAAGGAGGAGGGAAGAAGGTATAGGGTGTAAAGAAAGAAGGAAGCACAGAAGGACGAAGGGAAGGGAAGAACGTAGGAACAAAGGATAGGTAGAAGGAAGAGAAAAATTAAGGAGGGAGGGATGAGGGAAGGATAGAAGGAAAAAGAAAATGCATGAGGTGAATGATGGAAAGAAAGAAGGAGGAGAAAGTGAGGTGAACAGTGCAAGGAAGGATAGAGGGAAGGAGGGAGAAAAGGATTTAACAAAGCAAGCAGGAAAATAAAAAATGTGAATGAAGCAAGGAAGGATGAAAGGAATTAAGGTTGGAAGGAAGGAGGGAAGGAAGCAAAGCAAAAGGGGGATGGAAGAAATGAAAGGAGTAATCAAGGGAGGGAAAGGGGGAGGCTAAAAGGAAGGAAGAAATCAATCAGGTGAATGGTGCAATGAAGGACGAAATTGGTGGACACAGGGAAAGAAGGAGGAAAGGATAAAAAGAAGAATGGAGAGATAGAAGGTAGGTAGGAAGGAACAAGTAAATACATGATGATGGATGTTGCAAGGAAAGAAGGATGGAAGAAAAGAAAGAGGGTGATATGGATAGAACGAAAGAAGGTGAGAGTGAAAGAAGGAGGGAGAGGAAGATGGAAGGAAGGTAGAAATGAAGGAAGAAATGAAAGAGGTAAGAACAGGGTAGGATAGACAGTAGGTAGAATGAGGGAAGAATGGGGGAAGGATAGAAAAAATAGAAATGAATGAGGTGAATGTTGTAAAGAAGGAGGACAGAAGTTTTAAAAATGAGATGGAAAGTTATGGGTTTAAGGAAGGAAAGGAGGACAGGAGAAAGGGAGTAAAGAAACAAGGAAAGAAGGAAGGAAAGGAGGAAGTATAGAAGTAAGCGATCTCTTCCGGGCCCTTTTTCAACCCTCGTTATGGTCAGCTGTAAGATTCTGTACAAGGCTCCGCCCACAAGCCTACGTCATCCATGCCCCAACACAACTTGACAAAACTGCGGTAGTTTCGTTAGTGGGATATATGCCAATTATGGTGTGATAATGCTCTGAAGGGGGAGTGATAGCATGGGGAGCAAAGGGACGGAAGACTCAGAGCCTCAAAAACGAAAATGAAACTTATAAACAAGTTAATGCGTTGTTTTCCGTGAATAAAGCATTTTCAAAACAATAAAAGGTAACATGGTGATCTAAATATGTTATGTGTTACAGTTAATACTCCGTAGAAGTAAAATACCCCAAAAATACCTCAAAAATGTGCAATGTGTTTTACCCAGGATCACAGCTTCAGTTTGGACATATTTGAGGTTTGAACTGGTGAGCGTCTGATCGGTGGGCAGATGCTCAATCTACTGCACCACTGCTAAATTACAAAAAAGTAACTGTAATATTTGTTGCTAAATGTTAGCAGCAGTAGCATAGCATTGTACTTTTTCAGGGTAAATATTCAATAGTACACTGCTGTTTTGTAGTACCATGGCTTTAAGTGAGCGTACGTTTTGAGTGAACCTCTTTCACTCTATAGAGGTGAAAAAGCAATGTATTAAAAACTGCATTACTGTTACAATATGTGTTTTGAACAGAGTAGCCACTGGGTTGTGCTGTAGCATAAGTAATACGTTCTTCTATTTTTCCATTTCACTGTATTCTTGTAGCTTGACTACTCGATTCAATGACAAATGTAATACAAGTAGTAAAGTACTGTGCTTGAGTAGAATTTTTTGGTAGCTGTACTTTACATAAGTGCATTTTATGGTGGGTACTTTTTACTTTTACTTCACTTCTTTTAAGAGTAGCTATCTGTACTTTCTACTCCACTACATTTCTGAACTGGACTTAAAAGTAAAAAGTACTTTTCAGTCTTACACAAGGTATCCATCTCTCTTCACATGTATAGCAAGTACACTCCAGGTATTTCTCCAAATTGTCCCAAATGTAAATTAGTCCCGGTTTCCAGATTTCAGTCGTTCTGGGATGTAGTTTTCAGAGAGATTGGTTCTGTAGTGGGGTGGCCCCTGTCTAAGGGTTTATTCTTATAGATTAGAAAGCTCACAAAGACGGCATATAGTTAGTTACTTCTGTGGCTGGATATACTGTATAAGACTATAATGTCAAAATGGTAATGATGTTGGTTGGTAATGATGCCCCTTCTGTCCAAACGTGGAATGGTTAATCTAATGTCTCAGTGGTAAATCCAATCTCTTAAAAAATGGGAAAATGCTCTGGACTGTGTCAAAATTAAAAAGGTAGTGGTGTAATACTGCCCGTGAGTAGATGGTGCATTTGATATAATTAATCTCATACAGTTATATTACACTGTTCATTTGCTGTGCTGTTTTTTGTAGTTTGTTTGTATAAATGAAAAAATGCTCAATGAAAATAATATATAAAAAAAGTACTTTTCGAGTACAGTTCAGTTTTCGAGTTCAAATTTCGGGTTTGGGTACACAAAAATGAATACACAAAATTTACCAAAAAATGTAAAAAGTTGATTTGTATCGTTACTGTTGATCAAAATATGTATCATTTTTCATCTTTAAGAAAAAAAAGGAAAAGTATTTCAGTGTTATTGATTTATTAAAGTACATTTTTAAACAGGGACTTGAATATTTTTACATAAGTACATTTTTTTCATTTGATAATTTTACTTCTACTTGAGTAACTTTCCGCCTCTGTATCCATATATTTATTTAAGTAACAAACTGAGTACTTCATCCACCACTGGCTGACAGTATTTAAGAGTATTCATGTTATTCCAAATATGACCAGATTCAATGTAAAGAGCACACTTTGAAGCATTAGTGGTGCACTGTGTAACTTTTCTGATGGAGCATCAGCCATGTGCTAGTTTCCATGGAGATATTTTTGCATCAAATGTTCCACCATATGGCATTAAAGAAGGCCTATTGAAAAAAACACTTAGTACAAAACAGTGGGCGCATGGTAGTGGTGGTGAAAACGGGGTGAAATTAAATGACTGAAGAGTGCTCAAACATGCACAAATCACTCTCAAAACTCTAAAAAGTTGATTTTGCATAAATCCACTTTAAAGTTATAGGTTAGATCTGTGGAAAGGCAATCCTGCTCACAGTTTTTAAAGGTACAGCATGGCTTAACCATTGCTGTACCTTGCAATTGAATAAATGCAAAATACATATAATTAATGCCATACTGTAAAATATTTCAGCTCAAAAATACGTTGGAAAACCAACTTCTTCATAGATCTGACCCGTACCTTGGTGGTGTCACTTTTTTGTCTCCAAGGAGGGTGATCACTTTAATGCCATACTGTGAAACATTTCAAGCACAGCAATAATATCTTTATAGTCTTATGCAGGTGGCGGACTCTTCACCAGAAAAGTTCCACAGTGCACCATTAACCTTCACAACCAGTGAAAAATTTGGACATACTATTTTATTAATGTTTCTTTGTTATTTTCATGATTATTTACATCGTAGATTCTCACTAAAGGCTTCAAAACCATGAATGAACACATGTGGAATGTAGCAAGTAACTTGCTTTATACTTTTAAAAATAGACTTTGCTTCACTGTTTTGCACTTTTGGTATTTCTTGACCCTGACAAGACACAGCTGTGAAGGGAAAACCATTTTAGGAGACTTCATCAAGAGGCTCATTGAGATATGGCCAAGAGTTTACAGCGCTGTCGACAAAGCACAGGCTGGATACTATATATATATATATATATATATATATATATATATATATATATATATATATAATATAGACAATATTAACTACATAACCAAACCTTTGATTGATAGTGTATTAAAACAATATATAACCCCATGGAGACACAGGGACATTGAGTTCTCTGAGAAGCTAACAAGCATCAAAATTGATCTCAAATACATTATCCAAACTGGGTCCAATTTAAGCCAGAGAAACAGCAGGGTCCTATTCATAATGTAACCTATCAAAATGCAAAGCTTATCAGATCCATATGGGACAGGTGGAGATTGGTGAGGGAATAACAGGCTGTCAATATGCACATGGCCCCATCATTAGAGACTGCAAATATGAACTGAATTATCTGATATAGACTCAGAGTCCAAGGACCAATATTTTGCTGAAATCACTTTTTTCAACATTTAATTGAACGATAAGGTTATTTTAGCATGAGCGACATATCTGAAGTTGTGATTTCAGACATAAGTAAGCTGATGGTAAACAGTGAAGCTTCCCGATGTTTTTGAAGTCCACACATGTTCATCATCTAACCAAAAGTAAGTTAAAGTGGGACTGAAGTGCTACTATATAATTGTTTATATGGTGTTTTAATTTTTGTCGATTTGAGTGTAGACTACATATATTTGTAGCTTTGGGGTTAAAAATGGTCAACTGTACTGCAGTTTCAAGCACAATGTAATATCACACAGTACTGCCCTGATTACAGTCAGGTGTTTCTGATTATAAACACCTGGCTGCAGGGGTGGAGTTTGAAGGGTTGAAACCAATCACACTGTTCCTTATATCTTCAGAGCCCCCATTTCCTTCTCCTCACCCTCCCCTTTAGTCCTCCAGTTTCCACCCCCTCCTCCTGCCTCACGATTCCCTTTAGTCCTCCAGACCCCACCCCCCACTCTCCCCTTTAGTCTTCCAGACCCCGTCCCTCCTCCCCTTCCCCTTTAGTTCTCCAGACCTCATCCCTCCTCCTCCCTCACTCTCCCCTTTAGTCCTCCAGACCCCACCCCCCACTCTCCCCTTTAGTCTTTCAGATCCCCTGCCACTCTCCCCTTTAGTCCTCCAGACCCCGTCCCTCCTCCCCTTCCCCTTTAGTTCTCCAGACCTCATCCCTCCTCCCCCCTTGCTCTCCCCTTTAGTCCTCCAGTTCCTGCTCCTCCTCCTGCCTCACTCTTCCCTTTAGTCCTGTAGACCCCCACCAGTCTCCCTTTTAGACCTCCAGTTCCCGCCCCTCCTCCTGCCTCACTCACCCCTTTAGCTCTCCAAATTCTGCAACACCTCCCCTTCAATCCCCTTTAGTCCTCAAAACCCTCACTCTCCCCTTTATAGTTCTCCAGCCTCATGCTCTATTTCCTGTAATTTTCGAAGTATTTTTCAATGTTTTTTTTCCACATACTGCCACTTGACTTGCTATAAAACTATAATAAATATTTACCACAGGTGCTATCCCATCAAACCAAGTCAGAATTCTAAAAGCACAAAAAGCTGCTATATAAACTGTAGAAACCAGGTCATACTCGACACACACTCTTCCCCTGCTCCAGAGCCGTCCTGCCCTCACTGTACAGAAGTATTACGAACTCTGCTGGAGACTCATACACTGAAATAGACCCATTCACAGCACACTGCAGCATCAGCATTCTCCCACTCCTCCAAATCCACTTATTCCTCGACTCCATTTCTGCTACGAATTAAAAGTGAAGTTTAACACGACTACAGGAAAAGTTGTGTTAGGAGAAAGAACGATGGAAGAGTTGGTTTTCAAAGTATTCAGTGAGTAAATGAATCAGGGCTGCAGCAAGCTCATTGATTAATCGTAATGAATTGATTATTGAAAAAACTGTCAACTAATTTAGTAAGTGAGAGAGAGTTTACCAAGGAGCCATCCAGTACTTATACCCCAAGAAAGGTACTATCAATAGAAGCCTGGTCCTATAAAAACTATATTTACATACTGTCCGTACAAGGTCATGAATGGATATACCGTTAACTGTTTACATGAAGGTAGAATATGTCACTTAAAACCTGCTTGCACTCACTGAAAATATGTATTACAACACCTCTTGTCAACCGAAAGATGAATAACCTTATCATGACCGAAGTAGCAGGTTCCAGTGTAGACATCTTAAAATAAGCAGGTGTTGCATTCTTACTGAGAAAGAAGTTCACCTCAATGTTGTAACGCACAGTATTCAGCGCTAGGTTTAAGAGTAAAGTAGTAAAACCAAAAAAATCAAGCTTTCATGCACCTCTGGTTTAGCAGGGTCAATCAAACCTGTTGCCTTCGCTATGTGTGAGCAGCCTCTGGGAAGGAAGGCGCCTGATTTATCTGCTTTCAATGTTTATATCTTGATTTACAGACACAATAGTGAAATAAAAACATCGGAATCATGTAGAGCGGGTTAATACGAACATTTTAAGATGAAAACGACGAGGTTCAGTACAGTGGTTACAGAAAGAGCGACAAAGGCGACAGTTTTTCCAACGTAATGTGAATTGGAGTTATAAATTGAGAGGAGAGCAGAAAATACATCAAAATGACTCAGGAAAATAAGGTGTTTATCTGGGTAAAAACTGTATAAAAAACTCATGTTCAAGAGCCTTTTGCGTTCTTAACATCATAACTCATTAATCAAAAGAGTCATCGCTAGATTAACAGATTAGCAAAACAGCTGTTAGTTGCAGTCCTAGAATAATGACTACATGTAGCGAGAGGCTTCAGCAGGCCGGTTAAGTGCATTACAAGAGCAGGGCATTATGGAGCGACAGTGGCTCAGGTCAGAGGTTCGATTCCTGTCTAGTTCTTTTTTTTTTTTTTTCGTTTAGGCAAGACACCCTGCCTAGTATGAGGTATTTAACAACAGTAACAGTAGTTTAGCTGGTAGAGTGTTTGTCCAGTGATCTGAAGACTGGTGGTTTGAATCCCGCTCTCATCATAAGTGGCTTAAAGAAAATCAGAAATGTGAACACTAAAACGGGATATAGTAGGGACAAGTGAGACCGATGCTTTTAATGTTCTTGTTTTGTTTTTTGTCCTGTATCTGTGTGTTATTTGTGTTGTTTTCTGTCCTTTAAAAGCCTAACCACGGACAGGGGCTGCAAATTAGCCTGTACATGGACATCGGTGACCTATATGGTGGCAATGTTTTCAATATACTGTCCCTGTCAAATAAATAAATAAATAAATAAATAAAATAAACATAATTGGTTGAGCGATCTGATCCACTGACCCACAGGTTGGTGGTGCGATTCCAAGCTCCTACAGATGAATGCCATTGTTATGTTCTTGGGCCCCTGGTGTCTGGTACATTGGTGTGTGAATGGGTGAGTGGTTCCTTGATGTAAAGTGCTTTGAGCGTCTTAAAGATGGAAAAGCCTTTTGCCATTACTGGATTAATCAAAGTAAATTAACAATAGATTACTTGGTTATTAAAATAATGAATCGCTGCAGCCCTAGCGTGAGTGCCCGTGATGGTCGTCGCAGATTGGGAGCTATGGCTACAGAAGGGGCTTATCCATCGTGATTGTGGAGTGAAAAAATAGTGTAGTGATTTTGAGAGGTAGCACATTCTACATTCCCTCTTCTGTTACCTGCCTTGTCAGTCACATCTCCACCTAGGATGCCTATAAGCAGCTTCCTGACTTTAATTAGCCCAAACATTGTTTCCATTCCCGTCATGCCTCAGGAAAAGCTCCAAAAAGCTCCGTCGAGGGGGCGGGGGGGCAACCATGTCACACCGTACAATTCAGCATTTTGCGCACAAGCTTGCCCATTGTTTCTTGTGAAGACTTTGAAACCTGCAGATTAGATAGACAATGGGATAGTAGTGCACGGGTGGACACAGAGGAGAGAAAGACGAGACTTAAGCACAATAAGGGAAAGAGTCCTAAAAATAACAGTATTGTGAGATGAGACAGGGCCACAAAAGAAACTCAAAAACGTGCTCTGTAGTTTACTTCAGTTTACGCTCAAGATGGTGACAAAGTACTTCCCAAAAAGGTGGTGCGAGATTCTAGAAACACTTTTTGTAAAATTTCAGTAGGTGAATATGTACAATTTATTAAAATTTGTTGTTGTTGTACTACCAGAGGCTTGAATAAATCTATGGGGCTAGCGATTGAGAAAGAAATATCCAAGAAGAAAATCAACAAATATGAGATTCAGTCTTTGTTATTTTGGCTTCACGATCTTTTAAATTAATCAAATTCTTTCACCTGAAAAAAAAAAAAAAAAAAAAAAAAAAAGTTCTTATGACACAGTGACAACTTTTGAACACTTTAAAGCAACACTGCATAATTTTCTGAAGTGACACATCACCTTCAAGATTATGGAAAAATAAACCCACACTTGGGAACTGTCTCCATGGAAATAGACACTTTATATGCCAGACACAAATCAGGTACAACACCATTAAACTATGAACAGTCTAGATATGGTATTGTCATGTTTTTGTTTTTTTTAAGATTAAGGTATAATCGTAGACTGTATATATAAATAGACAGAGCTAACCTGCTAGCTTCCATGTTTCAGATAGGAAGTGATCATGAGCCTCGCCATTTTGGTCTTAAAATGTTCATATTAACCCTCTCTACATGATCCTGGTGGTTTTATTTTGTTATTGTGTCCATAAATCAAGATATAAACATTAATAACAGACAAATCGGGCACCTTCTTTCCCCAAAGTTGCTCCCGCTAGAGTTAACAACAGGTTTGATTGACAGCGTTCTGACAGGCTCGCTCAGGATTGGCTCGTTAGTTGAAATTCCAAATGTGGAACTCAGCTCCAAATTGGCCCCTATAACTGCTCTAGCCTCGATGAGCTTCATTCGACTGGAGCTGAACGCTATGGGTGATGTCACACTCACTTAGTCCACTTCTTTATACAGCCAACGGGTGTAATATAATGTCCCTGTAGACATTTGCGGTCTGCGTTTTACTCTTTACAAGCCTTGAGCCAAGACAGTTAATGGGTGAAACTGAACAACCCTGACGACACCCCTTTAAACACAAGAAAACCTCGTGATAAAAATACCCCGCGGCGGTACAATTTCACCGAGGTCCAGTTTGAGAAAATTTTTATGAATATTTTACATTATCCTATGCAATTTTGTAATATAAAATTATACTTTTAAATTGTTTTTCCACAGTAGACTAAATAATTTAACTTGAGATAAAAAGGATTGTTTGAAAATGTATTGAAATATGTCATTGCTGCATGTATACAGGTTTGAAGCTGGACTCTGGACGCTGGATGAGTCATTTTAAATCCACCCTGACTGGACCCTGTTCTGTACCATGTCTGTCTCTGTCTCTCCTCCCAATCTCACCACGGCCAAAACCTGTCACCGAATGCAACGATGCGATTGGCTAATTTGCGTTAAATGCCAAAACTGTATTCTCCACAGAAAGCGGTGAGCGAGTGAGTCACAGCAGTAATGTTGGCTGGTTCCTCTCACGTCCCTCGTTGCTCTAAATTAGTGAAAAAAACATCCAAGGCATCACATCTTGGACCATTTAACGTACCAAACTTTCTTGTTTTATCCCCTGCATTGACACAGTATTTGTCCGGACAGCCTAACGCCATAGCAACACCTTTAGATTTGATAAAGTTTGAATCTGAAAATAAGTGCCTTGTGATGGCGTATTCAGTTTGCTGTCAGTACAAAGCTCCCCGTGTGACACCTCGAGACCAGACACTTCAAAAACCGCACCACGTGTTGCCAGATACTATAAACAGAATCCTGGCTGACCTATTTATGATTTTTCGACTCACTTAAAATTAAACTTTTACTCCGACTTGGCTGGAGGATGAACTTGAACTGGCAGAGAGGTGACAGGTTATTTCGCAGGGAGAGTCGGAGAGTTGGGCCAGCTGAGTTTTTGACACAAAAAATGGCTCCTCCAGGACTGAGGGAGACGTGTTTTTGGGTCGCCTGGTAAACAAGTCAATAAAAGTGTACACTGGGGTAGAGCATGTTTGTAATAAGAACTGCCTCAAGGTACCGCTAATACTGAAGTAAAAGTCATAGCTGTGGAGTTTTCTAAGGTCAACACATTTGCGACAACTGCTATTATTACTTCTACTGCTACTACTACTATATAACAATTTTTACTCCTACTATTGGGCCTGGTTAGTACTCAGAAGGGAAACCTATGGGAGTCTTGTGGTGTGTGTGAGTGTTAGTGGTTAGAGGGGCCAGTGGTGCAAATTGGCAGCCTCACTTCCATCAGTCTAACCTCAGGGCAGCTGTGGCTACAATAAATTACCCACAATGCAGTGTTTGGTGAATGAATGAGAGCTGTAAGAAGAGTCATAAGGCTAAGGAGAAGTTTATTTACATCAGTACAGGACCCGGCACTCTCAACATATTGTGATACTGTGGTCCATTCCAGTCTAGTGCAGTCCAGTCTGGCTATGCTTCTGTTGTAGGGAGTATTATACCTCTGATGATGAGGCCACAATAACAAGAAAGGAGCTTGCAGTAGATGTCTTTAGTACAGCCCGGCAGTGGATCAGAAATGAATGTGGTCTTTGAGTGTCCAAAAAGTGCTATATACAGTAAGTCAGATTCATAAATATTGCTACTTGTACTACCAATGCTATATATATTATCTGCAACAATGTACAGCTTACTACTACATCTTTTTACTAAACTGCAACTTTTTATAAAGAAAAAAAATGTGTTATGATAAATAAAAATGAAAAAAAGCATTTCATATTGTATAAGTATGCACCACAACATTCTTTTATTGCTGTTTACTTTTACTCCAACTGCTGCTATTAGTACTACTCACTATCCATTGTCTTGCACTTGCGAAACATGCACATAAAAAAATAACTTGTTCATATCTCACATTTAAAGAGTTTCCTAAAAGTGTTATGTGTCAAAATATAACTTTTGCACATATTTCTACACAGACCCTTGAAGCCGTATGTCAGCGCTGACTTCCAATGAGGCGTGTTACACTCATTTGAACTTATTATAATTCTCATTACTGATAATGACTTTGGCTTTTCATGGGGCAAAAATGAAGGCACATTATTGTCATCACTGTGGTTTTGTTAAGTCTGTTTACAGAGTGCACTCATTGAACTGCATAACTCCATAAAAACTTATAATTCTATGTATTCAGTGAGGGGGATGATTATAGGATAGTGAATGTTTTCAAAGCCTTCTATAAACAAAACTACTTATAAACATGGCGTGATAGTTAGATATTTTAAAGAATACATATTGTGCTGTTTTAAATCGCAATATTGACCTAAAATGAATTAATAAAAGTCCGCTGATGTTAGAAACTGCGGTGCCCAATGTGCATCATGACGACAAAGAGCCTCTTATGGATTGCTGCACATCATGCTAGCGAGCGCGGATTTTTTCATTTGTGCCAAAAATTACTACGTGGCACTGCCTAATCCTATCCGTATCACAGATTAAGTACAGAGCAGTGGGTGTGTACTTGTGGCGATGAAAATGGGAGTTAATTACCAATATGGCAAGTGAGCTTGAAGATTGCTCAAACATGCACAAATCACCGTAAATATAACTTTAGGTGAGTAAATGGTGAGGGGAAACTGGTTTAAAGCTCTAAAAAGTGAATTTTGCACAATAAGTCCGATTTAACTTTATGCAACATGTAAGTTATCATGACTGAGAAATGAGCGGTCGTGTTTGTTTCAGTGACACTTAAAAAATGAAAGAGAATCACATTTATAATCTACATTATGATCATTGTCATTACTTGGCTTAATTGACCATAATTTATTTGCATTTGAAAGTTAATTGTTCATAACACTCAGTATACTTGTCTGATCTTAGAAGATAAGCAGGTTTTAGACTTGGATAGGAAACCGCTGGGAATATCAGTGCCACAACACTTGACCCACTTTGCCTAGTAAGAATGTGGCGTGTGTGTGAGTGTTGGTGGTGGTCTGAGGGGCTGATGGTGCAGATTAACAGCCTCGCTTCTGTCAGTGTGTCCCAGGGCAGCTGTGGTTACAATAGTAGCTTACCACCTCTGAGTATGGAGTGAATGAATTATGTGCCAAATTGTAAGGCGACTGAGCGTGTGGAAAAAAGTGCTATATAAGACTAAAGCAAGTGTGAGAAACTGACCATGTTCATACACACGCACACACACACCCACCCACCCACACACACACACACCAAACTCTGATTATTATCTGGACATTTAAGACAATTTAAATAACATGTAAAAAATGTGAGCTCTGATGTGAGTATTCAGAGGGACCATGATCAGAAATAATTCAAATGATTTTTCTGTTTACATGTCATTTTAATAGTCTTAATAATAAATACATACATACATACATACATACGTACATACATACATACATACGTACATACATACATACGTACGTACGTACGTACGTACGTACGTACGTACGTACGTACATACATACAAATTAGATAATCAGATTTTCATTTTAATTCAATTCAATTCATTTTATTTTTGTAACGCCCAAAATCACAACAACAGTTGTCTCGAAGGGCGTTCATGATTTGGTTGATGGGGGAAACCGGAGTACCCGGAGGAAACCCATCCAGACACGGGGAGAAACATGCAAAACTCCACACAGAAAGGCCTGGGCGACCCGGGGATCGAACCAAACCTTCTTGCTGTGAGGCATGAGTGTTGCCACTCAGCCACTGTGTTGCCTACACACCAAAATGAACAGGAAAATCAAACAACAGGAAAAATCAGACAAAACAAGAAAAATCGGCCAGGCGAGGAGGAGGGAGGGGGGCAGAGGAGGGCCAGGCGAGGAGGAGGAAGACCAGGTGAGGAGGATGAGAGCCAGGCGAGGAGGAGAGGGAGGCGGGTGGAGGAGGGCCAGGCGGGGAGGAGAAGAGGGTCCAGCTGTCATCGGGGCATCTGAAAGAGTTACACTCCACAGGGGGAGTGGGACAGGGGACAACATGTGAATAGCATTGCTGATGAGAAAATAGGACAAAGCAGAGGATAGTGCTCAGGTTGCCATACTTCCCCCAGCTAGTTACTCCTACTGCAGCCTGTCTTATCCCGGGTTTTAATGTCCCTAACTCTCTCACTATGTAACCTGGTCATACGCTATACAGAAGAGGAAGGTTTTAAGCCTGGTCTTAAATACAGAGACTGTGGGGGCCTGTTTAACATCAGCAGGGAGTTGATTCCATAGCACAGGAGCTTGGTAACTGAATGCTCTCCCTCCCACTGTACTTTTGGACACTCTAGGAACCACTAATAGTCCTGCGTTCTGAGAGCGGAGTGCTCTGTTTGGCTGGTACGGGACAATAGCATCTTGCAGATAGGATGGGGCCATACCGTTTAGGGCTTTATATGTCAGGAGGAGGACTTTGAATTTGATTCTAAGCTCGACAGGAAGCCAGTGCAGATATTTTAGTACAGGACTGATGTGGTCTCTTCTTTTAGTTCCTGTTAGGACTCTGGCCGCTGCATTTTGGACCAACTGGAGGCTCCTTATAGTACATTTTGAGTGTGCATATAACTGCAGCCAAAGTGAGGAAAGTGCTGTTTGCAAAGAAGTGTGACAGTTGCTCAGTTGGTGTTTTTCCACCGATCCAAAGTTTTGGGGTTCGAATCTGGCTCTTAACATAAACATCACTGGTAGAGCAATGACCAGTGTTGTTGTTGTGTCCTTGGGCAAGACACTTAACCCACCTTACCCCCAGTGTCTGCGTACACTGTTGTATGAATGTGAGTGTGAATGGGTGAGTAGTTCCTTGATGTAAAGCCCTTTGAGTGACTTGAAGGTGGAAAAGCACTATATGACAATAAAACCATTTACCAAGAAAAAGTTACACTGTGCACCTTTAACCAGAGTACATCCTACGTACTATGTTGTTAAGTATAGGTAAGTAGTTTAAAATAATGCAACTTGTTCAATATTGTATCCACCCAACATAACGTTAACCTTTTAAACCCTTTTGAATCCAATTAAATCCATACAACCACACTACTGTCCTTTTCAAATGCAGCAGCAGAACCATCCGCCTCTTTAGCTTCTCCATGTCCTCTTCTTCTCCTTTACAATTCTTCTCTCCCTCTGTCTTTCTCGTTTGCACTGTGTCACTCGTGGTTGGGTTTATTTTTACTCTGCAGTGTTGGTGACATTTTGAAGAGGATAATTCATATGTTTACACCTCAGCAGCTTTCTATGGCTCCTCTGTAATGAGTCACTCGGCTCTGGGCGCTTTGATTATTAAACTTCCTCCTACACACAGTGACATAACCAGTGCATACAGCGGACAGGGACATGGACTCATTTTTCATCAGGAGTATATACTAATATTGAAATATAAGGTAAAATATCATAACTCCGAAAGATGACAAAGCAGCTCTTGAGGTCAAAATAAGTCAGCGGTTGCCTGGGATACAAAATACAAACTTCTTCAATACTTTACAGAGATGTTAGTCTGGTCACTGGTTAGTCTCCTCATTTTCAAATAGGCATAATTGACAGGTGGATTAACCAATAAGGGAGAGGCGTGGTCAGAATCATTGAGCAAAGCGCTAAACTCTGTTAATCTAAGGTGAGAGGTGACCAATGAGCTCGTTCATTTCACGTGTCACTGAAAAACGGATCTGACTGGACGATCACGTTTGACCGGGCAATCATAGACTGTATATATAAATGGACATAGCTAACCTGCTAGCCTCTGCGGTCCAAATAGGAAGTGATCCTGTGCGCACTTCCAGCTCTATCAACTCTGACTCCAATTCATTTTACATTAGAAAACTGTTGCCCCGCTCTCTGTAGCTGCCGCTGTCAGGCTCCTCATTTTGCTCTGGTATGGTCTTAACTTGCGCTACATGATTGTGGTATTTTTATTTTGCGATTGTGTCTGTAGCACTTGTGATTTGATAAATTAAATATAGTAATTTATATCATACTGTGGAACATTGCAGACAAAGCAACAGTATTTTCATGAGACAAGCAATACCACAAGACTGTTATTTTTACCTCCCATATTGCCTATGTCTATGAGAGTGACAGCAGTGTATTTTCAGCACAATATCTTATGAATATGTAAATAAAATTACACATTTGCTGGTGATAATTTATGCAAGCTCTGAAAACATAATGAAGTGGTTATTTTTTGTGTACAAATGCAAATTTTATGAGAAAAAAAAATAGATTACAGATTGCTAATATGACATTTGGCTAAGGCTGTTAAGGAAGACATTTTTATAGATATTTAAGGCAAGGCAAGTTTATTTGTATAGCACAGTTCGTACACAAAGTAATTCAAAGTGCTTTACAGAAGAAGAAAGACATTAAAATCACAACACTACAAATCAAAACATAAATAATCATCATAAACTGAACAGTCATATGCACAGCTAAACAGAACCATTTTGAGCTTGGATTTAAACATTGTCAAAGTAGAGGCCTGTCTCACATCTTCAGGAAGATTGTTCCAGGTTTTAGCTGCAGAAAACTGAAACTTTGATTCTCCATGTTTAGTTCTGACTCTGGGCACCAGCAGGAGGCCGGTCCCTGAAGTCCTCAGAGTGTGAGATGGTGCATATGGCACTAACATGTGGGAGATGTACTTTGGTGTTAGGCCATGGAGAGACTTGTACACAAGCAGAGCTGCTTTAAAGTCTATTCTCTGAGCCACAGGAAGTGTCGGTTTCTCTTCTGTTGCATGTAGAACAGGCACAGAGGCACGGCGATCATTCTGTAGATCGTTATTGTAGGTTACAGCAAAACAGTCAGGGTAAAGGCAGTAGAGTCTAAAGAAAGAGAGCTTGCACCAATGTTTTATACTAATTGAAGAGAGGGTGTAAACATTCTATAGATAAGAAATTTAAAACGCAGCCAAACAATGTGATCACATCAGTGTTCTATCATACTCAGAGTGGAGGTGACAGTAACCAAAATGACCAGAATATAGCTGTTATAGCAAGCAATATTACATTTGTATATCGTCCACAGAAGCCAGTCCAGAGACCTGATCACGGGACTTATGCTTGTACTTCCTGGTTCTAGTCAGGCCCTGAGCAGCAGTTTAGTTTTACTACACTCTGAGCCCACTTATAAAAACTCTTCAGGCATGTTTTTAATGAGGGAACAGTGTTATAACATGGTAGAAAGTCAATTTACCATTACATTTCAAAGCCTTCCTTTTACTTTCTTTTACTTTGACCAAATATCTTTCATTTTTGTTGCAGTTTCTAGAATAAGAGTGTGATAAAAACCAGTGCCCTACTTTCTCTTGTCTTCTCCCTCTACATTTTCAAACTGCCGTGTACCACCTTTGAACATTTTTTCCCCTCAGATAAAACTTTTTCCCAAATGTGCAGGGATGGAGAGGTTTGTGGGAGACAAAATGAAAGAATATTTTATGAAAGTTGTAATTTTAATGGAAGATGTGTAGTTTGAAATGACTGTCAGCTAAGGTGACTTACAACAAGGTACGCTACTACACAATAATGGGCCGATTAGTCAAACATGGCTTTTGGGACAAGGAGGAGACGAGGAGAATGGGGAAATAGTGAGTGAAATTGAAATGATATATCTGTTCTAAAGTCGTGCAAAGTAAATTTCAATAACAGACTGAAAGTTTCTCTTAAAGGCGTAGTATCATAGACTGTATAATATATAAATCTACATAGCTAGCCTGCTGACCTTAAAATAATCGATCGCTAACCTGCTTGCCACAACGTTCCTAGTAAGAAGTGATCATGGGCACGCTCTTTTTTGCTTCACATTGAAAAATTGTCACCTCTCTCTGTAACTGCTGCAGTGAGCCTTGTTATTTTGGTCTTAAAATGTTCATATTAACCTGCTCTATGTGATCCTAGTTTTTGTATCTTACTACTTTGTTCCTCATACTAGCGATAGCAACAGGTTTGATTGACAGCTAACCCTGCCAAACCCATAGTGTGGACAGAAAGTGGTGTATACCTTCACCATCCTCGCTCCTGATTGGCTCGTTGGTTGAACAGTCTGATTTCCAAATATGGGACTCCAAATTTGCCCCTATAACTGTTAGCTTTGATGAACTTAGTTTGGTTGAAGCCGAACTCTATGGGGGAAGTTAAACTCCCTAAATCGGCTTCTATAAAACAGTCTATTGCACTTTTCTGGTGGAGGGTTGGCCACCTGCTTGTCGCTGTGGAGATGGTAGCGTTGCATGTAATGGTCCACAGTATCTGTTAGATACTGAATTAGTCTGTTTCCATGGGGACAAGCAGGTGGCCCTATGTTTTTTTTTTCTTTTCATTTGGTAATAAACAACGTAAAATTGAATAAATGCAAGATAGATATGTTTAAGGTCATACTGTAGAACATTACAGGAAAATAGTAATAGTAACATCTCCATGGAGTAAATGACGCAGTGCACCTTTAAGTGACAGCCGAACAAAGATGGATGGGACAACATATAATAAAATATAATAGCATTTTTTGTAAAGTTGATAGTTTGCATTCTCACCTCACAACAATAAGGTTCCAGGTTCAATTTCCAAACATAATCCTTCATAAACAGATGGCGTCATTGGCATAACTGTGTCAAATGCCAAGGATACATTTACTAATAGGATTTCTTTTATTTTACAGTCGAATTAAACAACCAAATTATAGACTACACCTAAAGATTAAACATATACTGTGCAACTTTTCTGGTGCAGGGTCTGCTATCTGATTGTCACCACGGAGATGTTATTGCTATAAGCCTTGAATGGCTGGATTGTTCTACAGTATGAAATTAAACATATCTATCACGCATGTATTCAATTACAGATTTTCGTATTATTTTGATAAATACCTTCAAAGTGGGGTTGCCTCTCCACAGATCTGACCAGTGCCTTGCCCTGGTGGAGATGGTATCGATTTAACAGTACTTTTACATAGTATGAAGTGTGTGCATCTCCACGGAGACAGAAACATTGCTGTATTTTTAATTTCATACACGGAGTACATTCTTATGAGACAGTTATATACTTAAAATCGAATGGTAGGTACAGAGCTAGTGAGTGATGTAATGATCAAACTCAATCTCTGGAGTTTTTATATTTGATCATAAATGATTTGTTTGTTGTAAAATTGTTATGAATCTTCTCTTTATGGATCAATTTCAAAGTGGCAACCTTCCAAAAATATTATTGCTGACATCCAGTCTATTGATTTTACCATAATAACAAAAGACAAAATTTCATTACATCATATTGGACTGGGAACCATAAAGTGTTCAGATGGAATTGTCTGAAAATATGTGTATGATATGAATTTTAAAACATGATTAAGAGATATTAAGGGCAATGGGATGTCACAAGGAGATACGTTCTGCAAAATTGACTTTTCTGAGCATCTAAGCCGTGTTATAACATTGTTCCCTCAGCTGTCAAAAGCATACCTTATGTTGTATTGAGCCACTGAATATATGCGGTATGAATTTTCACAAGTAGAAACTCTGCATGGTTTTTAACTCCATAAATCATCACCTGACTCGTTTTAAGCATTTCTGATGGCAAAACGGGGACAAATCCGCACACACATTAGCAAATCCAGGCTTCATTTTGGTTATACTTGTACTTGTACTCGTACTCCTTATTACTCTGAATCCGTGGTTGACTTTGACTTGGTATGCACATACTGAGACATTGGAGACAGCTGAACTCTTGCACTCAGCACTGTTTAGCTTCCCTAGCACATTTCCAATATAAGCTAAAAGAGCATAGATAGTTACACACTGTACCTTTAAACTGTAAGAGTCCAGGCTATATACTGTTCCTGTAAAGAAAAACTACTTCACACATTTTGAAAACCAATGGAAGAGGTGAATGTAGATTACTGTATCATTGGTGGAATAACCTGGTCATTCAGTATATTCAGGTGTAAGCTGACCTCATTCTTTGAGCACAGACTGTTGCTGAACCTAGACCTGACCAACTGCAGGAGGCTTGTACCTATTTGCTTAGTTAAATTCAGGTGGTGAGTTTTTTTTGGCCAGGCAGTGTATAGATATAAATACATACCGAACTAAAAGAAAAAAAGTGTTTATTTTTAAAGCGAAACACACCACAGAGCTCATGAGTTTGACTTTTTTCATCTATTTGTGACTGAGACACAGTGTTAACCTTTAAAGAGCAGCACCAAACCGGCACATCCTCCACACTGTTACTTAATCGAAGTTGTCGGTGTGCGAAGTGAAAAAGAAAATAAAACTAGATGTCAAAGATCAAGCATCAACTATAAATTGAAAGTAAGAGGTCTCAGTCTGACTAGTTTTTGAAGCCAGTATTTATTTTTTATTTTAGCTTTTTATTAATTTAATTTATAGGCAATTAACTCATTCTGTTTTAACTTTAATAAAATGTAAATTCTTTATGTTATTTGATCAAGTAAACAGCTTTGCATAGATAGTCATAGCATTTGAAATATTATCTTGTTTTTTTTTTCTTTAATAAGTGTGTAGTATAGAGTTTCATAAGTGTGTAATATAGAGCTGCGTAAGTGTGCAGTATAGAGTTTCATAAGTGTGTAGTATAGAGTATGAATTGTATATCCTGATAAAAGTAACTAACCAAGTGATTTATTTAGTTTTACTGCTGAAGCAATTTAAGGACACTGGACACTATATTACAATGGCTTAAAGCGGCGGATTTTGGTCCACCCAAATCATTTTCTGGTGCACCCAAATAAAAATCTTAGGCGCACCAGTGCACCCAACTCAAATCATTATTCTGGAGCCCTGCCATGGTAAACCTGGTGTTAAAACTGGCTCAAGCAAAGTGAATATTCTGCTTCTGTGGGTCTACAGCAAACAAAACAAGAAATATTTTTTAAACTACTCAATACAAATGCTCTTATATTAACAGTATCCTTCACAATCGCAACAACATACATCTGGCTAGCCTCTCTACCTGTGCATGTCGTTCTGAATCATTTTAGCCTTCAGCCTGAAACTCTGTGATATCAGCTTGTATTCTTTTCCTGCTTCTTCCTAATTAAATAAATGCTGAGTCTTGTGGACGTCTATTACACACACACACATACATGCACACAAACACACACACCCACACAGCTGCTAATTAAAAAAGTCCATTGTGGCTACGTCAAAGGGAAAGTGGCTTGTTCCAACATGGCCACCAGGACTTTGAGGCTGAAGAACTGATAAGGCGCAGATGTGGGTCTTATTCTGTTTGTGAATGGTTTATAAGGTGGTTTAAACGGGACATATTATGCAAAATCTATGTAATAACAGTTTTTCCTACTCATTAGCTTATCTTAGGCAAACTTGCATTTCAATTGATTCATGCATGTTTGGGTAATCCTGCTTTGTCCTGCATTTGAGGCTTGAGTGCTCATAAAAATGCAGTTTTCACCTACTCCCTATCTCCCCCCACAGCTCAAAATGGTGGTGGTCAGCGGTGTATCTCTCTGAGTTCAGATGGAAATGACTGACAGGTTCCTATCAAAATGAATATGTCTACTTACGAGAACGAAATAAAGGAAAAAAAAAAAAAGTCCCTGCTCCAGCCAATGCATGACGTCATTGTGTCCATGAGCAAGGCACTCATCCTATGTGTGTGAATGAGGTTTTGGTGGCGGTGCAATGCATATGATGGGTGATGTATACATTATTGTAAGGCTAATTAAAATGAAGTATTTTGTATGTAGTATTGGAAATTCTATGTTGCAGAATGAGAAGTATTCACTCCAAAACCTCCACAATTACAGTATCTTGTCCTATGGAATCTACCTGGATGATTGAGGGGTTAGACAGACATATGTCACAATAACTATACCATTTTGTAAGAATCTATCATTAAAAATCTGAAAATGAGTAGCCATAAAAAATCCCATTACTTCCTTTCTATGCTCTGTTTATCTTTTACCTGTAGCACTCATTCCCCCGTTTCCTCTCCTCTGGTCAAGATCTGACTTGTGCCACATGTGTCCTTTGGGCGTTCCATCTGCAGCACCCACAGACGCCCGGATACATGCTGAAACACATGGTCTGGTCAGGGGAGATTAGGCTAACCACACAAGAACTGCCTCAGATATAGTTTGGACTGAGGCTACGACAAAATAAAAAGTAATGTCTAATGGGGATTAACAACAGGAGCTCAACAGTATTCAAACAGGAGCTCAACAGTATGCTAGTGCAAGATGGAGAGGAGTGGAATATTACATTTCTATGCACAGAAATGAAAATTACACTCAAATACATATGTAAATAAAGATAGAATTTTTCTTAAATTGTAAATTGTGTGAATGAAATATGGTTCTGAAAGTAAATTTCTCACTCATTTTTCTCATAGACCTTCCAAAAATAAATAAATAAAGGTTCTAAAGCTTGCTTGGGGATACTCAGTTCTGTAATTCAGTTTGTTTCTGAAACTTGTACTTTAAATGTGCTTTTGGACTTAAAACAACCGCGTTGTGGATATGAGTTAGCCTCCGCGATTCCTTTGTGATGTCACATAGTACTTGAAATTGAGTTGAAAGTGGCCACTGAAGACAGCACACATACAAGAAAGCTCCAAATGTACCTAGTTTGCAGTAAAATGGACTAATAACATTAGATGGTGCAATTTAAACTCCATATAGACAGTTTAGAAGTGTGTCTTAGTTCCACTTTAAACTGGAACCAGTGTTAATATCTAATTTTGTAATTTCAATTTTGTCCCATACCTATAGTAAATACCAGGATGTCTGACTGGACCCATGTGAAGATGTATTCTCATGAATATTTTTGACTCCAGTTTCTCCATGAAAAACAAATATGCCATTTATAATGCTAATCTGACATTTGGAGTTTATTTTTATTAAGTTGTTTTTTCTTGTAAATGACAAACTAAAAGTAGACTTGCAATGGGATTAGACATTCCTCCTGTCATGCTCATACAGCCTGTCTGAAGACTACCAATGTAAAGTGTCTCACTCAAAACCAGGGTTTATATAAGCAATCTTTTTCTTCTATCCTTTTCTATGACTACGACGACCACTACTACTACTCACATGGTCACTACTACTATTAATACAATGGCGACAACTACTACTAGGCAAGGGAGGTTTATTTGTATAGCACAACTTGTGCACAATGTAAATCAAAGTGCTTTACAGAGTAAGAAAGACATTAAAATCACAATACAACAAATCAAAACATAAATAATCATCATAAACTTAACATTAAAATAGAAGAGTGCAGAATAAAAACCTTTCAGTCGTATGCACAGCAAAACAGAACCATTTGGCACCTGGATTTAAATATTGTCAAAGTAGAGGCCTGTCTCACATCCTCTGGAAGATTGTTCCAGGTTTTAGTTGCATAAAATTGAAACGCTGATTCCCCATGTTTAGTCCTGACTCTGGGCATCAGCAGGAGGCCGGTCCCTGAAGTCCTCAGAGTGTGAGATGGTTCATATGGCACTAACATGTGGGAAATGTACTTTGGACCTAGGCCAAGGAGAGACTTGCACACAAGCAGAACTGCTTTAAAGTCTATTCTCTGAGCCAGTGCAGAGACCACAACACAGCACTTACTTGTGCTTGTACTTCCTAGTACTAGTTAGTACTGAACAACAGCATTCTGGCTGTACTACAGCTGTGTTAATGTTTCTTTGGAGAGGCCAGTGAGCAGCCGTTACAGTAGTCTAAACTATCTGAGACACATTTTCCAATTTCAACAAAGTACTGCCTGTTTTCTTGATAGGACTTGAACCAGTTACTAGATGCCCACCCAGTCCTCTCGTCTCTGGAAGAGGATCTCATGATCGACAGTGTCAAAAGCAGAACTCAGATCTAACAGGAGCAAGAGTGAGACTTTGCCTCCATCAGTGTTCAGGCGGATGTCATTTGTCACCTTGATAAGAGCCGTGACAGTGCTGTGGTGGGGTCTAAAACCTGAATACTACTACTCACATGTATACTACTATGACTACAGCTTGTGCTTCTATTACTTCTACTACTACTCACATGGTCACTACTACTACTACAACAACAGCGACTACTACCACTACCTATACTGCTACTGACGTACTACTAGTATTACTCACATGGTGACGACATACAGCCACCACTATTGTTGTAATAATAATGGCTTACACTTGTAATGCACTTTTTCAAAGCCTCTCAAAGCACTTACACTATAGTCATTATTCATTCATTTCCACACTTGGTGATGGTAAACTACTACTGTAGCCACAGCTGCCCTGGGGCAGATTGACGGAAGCGAGGCTGCCAATCTGCGCCATCGGCCCCTCCGACCACCACCTATCATTCGTGCACATCTGACTGTGTTTGACTGTGTTCATAGACACTGAGGGAGACAAGTACAAACTTTCTAACTATTTGTTCAATTATAATTCTGCTGCCTTGAGTAGAGTTAGAGCTACACTATACTTTTACTCCTACTTAAGTACAATATTACACAGTGTACTTGTACTGTAAAATACAATACTTTGAAGTACTTTCAGATGGTTATTCTTTTAGTTACTCTTTACTCTTACTTTGCTGTTGTAGAAATCTTAAAAAGCAACAAAACTGCTGTTTATGTACACGTTTAAGTACTTTTGGCTATTGATGTATTTCAGATGACATCACAAGATTCTATGGAACAAGATTATTGAATACAGATGGGGTCAGGGAAAATGAATATTGTTGCAGTTCAGCGAGTTCTTGAGTCTAGTCTAATAGAAATGATCTGGTTCAACATTTGTGCATTTACCTTTTAGATATTTCATAGCAAAGTACAACGTGATGAAAACAGAAATCTGGATCTTGCATCACATTGTAGTTTGGGTGGAGCTAAAGGTGAAGCGCCCTAAGTGAACCAAAACAAATATAGCGACGCTGACAGATGTACTTCAGCCTGCTTTGGTGAGAATATTGTTTTTGAATGGGAAAGATCTTTATTCTCAACTGGAACAAAAGTTTTCTTGGCTTGCCGTGATGCTGTGTCCAATCAGATTCACATATTCATCAGGATGTTCTGTAATTTCCCGATGGCTTTCAGCGAGAGCCGGTCCAAGTTTATTTGTATAGCACAATTGTTACACAAAGTAATTCAAAGTGCTTTACAGAATAAGAAAGACATTACAACAAAATCAACAAATCAAAACATAAATAATCATCATAAAATTAACATTAAGAGAGAAGAGTGCAGAATAAAAACATTTGCACAGCTAAACAGAACCGTCTGGAGCCTGGATTTAAACATTGTCAAAGTAGAGGTCTGTCAGAACTTGGTCCACTGAAAATAACTGACAAAAAACTCACTTTTCTCAGTCTATACCTCCTGTAGACGTGTGACTATGGGCCTGTAACCTCCGCTACCAAAGCTCGATCTAACCTTCAGGGGGCCCTAAGCAAAATTTGGTTTGGGGGCTTTCGCTACTTCAATGCCACTCGGGCTCAAGTGATTATTCAGATTCCACAACTTGACCCACAGCTGCCAACATCTGCACTCCACGTATCTGTAGTACACACATCAGATAGAACAATAAAGAGGCTGGAATCAAGCCCGCATTCTCAACCAGAAATAAGTAAAATATTACAGACGTTTTTACAGTTTTCTAGCACATTCATAGTTTCCAGTTGGCTAAAGTGCGATTACTTTTATGGACTCTGTAAACTCTCGGGCCCCATACACATGCTCTTGGACTCCAAATTTATACTCCAACATAACCCTTTGATTACTCATTATAGGACTATTACAAGCCTCTCTCTTTCTCTGTATCATAATGTGGTTATGTGCTGCCATGAAAACGCTACACTTTCACTTTAGGATCCCGTCATTTTTGTGATAAATGCAGAGAGACATTAAGTAACTGGCTGAAGAATTAGCGGGTGGTTAACCTTATTGATATGCACATGGCGTGTACCAAACTCTCTGTGGCCTCAAGTGGATGAATTCTTGGCGTTGGAGCAAAGACGACAGACAAATGTGTTTTAAAGTGTTAGATGTGTTTATGAGCGAGGGAGGAGGGAGGAGAGCTTTGTTCAAGGCAATGTGCATTTTACAACACATTTGATCAATTAGAAAGTTTATATTATTATTTTTTAAGGAGCACTGCGTAAGTTACATAGTCTTTGTACTAGTTTCTGACCTCTGGCGTGAAGTGGAACTGCTCAGACTTGCATGAGCACGAACCAAACAACTCCCAAAGCTGCATCTTCGGCTTTCGTCTCCAGAAACAACGTGATCAACTTTCAACGATTCTGTTTTGATTACATTATGCTGGTAAACTCTTTCTTTGTAAACAATTGTTACTATGTCGTCATGGCTCACGTAAATGCAGCGTTGCAAAGACACAGCAAGTGACCAGTTCCCACCAAGCTGCTATTCACGTACTACAGATAAACTACAGATGCATCAGACAAACCAAACCAAAACACCATATTTAGCTACACAAACTCAGTGACTGGCTTCATCTAGATTAGCATGATAAAAATAAGCCAGACGCATTATTCCTCATTCATCATTTCTTAACTATATCTTACCTTCTCATCAGATGAAAAGCCAGCAGTGGGTTCATTCTTATGCCGAGTGTAGATCTGAGGTCTCTCCATTTCTCAAACGCTGCTCTGGTGTTTATTGTTGTCTGCCTCCTGCGCCGCTCGGACTCTAATTTTGCCCTTTTGGTCGCTCTCTTTTCTTGCTTTTACAAGGAGTCTCTGATGGAGTTTGGGAAGAACTGGAGGCCGTTGTCTTGAAGATGCAGAATCCATCTTCCAACTCTGTTATGATGGTCAAAAATCCCGCTCTGTTTAGTAAAAAAAAAACAACACAAAACACTCTGTATAGTTCATTAGATCGGGAAGTCAGATCCAATGAACTGAAGACACGCACTGCATCACCCCCGCTTTGCTGAATTACTCTCTTATAATTGACTGTGTGAGCTTATAAAGGCATCTGCGGAGGAAACAGAAAAACTCTAATTCTGCACATCAGGTGATTGCTTAAGTAAGTATAGGAGTGAAATATAGTAATTTTGAGCATTTGAACTTGCGCAATGCACCTTTTTTTTTTTTTTTTTTTTTTTTTTTTTTTTTATTTGTCTTGGGCAAATAGACATCTTTTCTCTTTGCATAGCCTAGGCAGCCACAATCGATGTCAATCAACACATAATACAAGAGACAAGGAAAAATAAACAAAAAACAGACAGCAAAACACACACACAAAAAAAAAAGAGTATCTCCGATTGCCCAAAAAGGAGTGGGAAGAAGAAAACTTATTTAATCCCACCCCCTCTGCTATTATTTCTTAATTTTAGCATACTTTACTTCCTTTTCATGATTGTATTACATGATTACATTGGGGACTATGAGTTAAACTCATGCAACTTATGTGTTACATCATATTGGATAAGGTGCCAACAATGGTAAGGAAAGTTATTAATACCAACAATGGTAACGGACAGTAAATACCAACAATGGTAATGAACAGCAATACAGCAATAGTAATGGACAATAAATACGACAATAGTAATGGACAGCAAAATACAACAATGGTAATGGACAACAATACCAACAATGGTAATGGACAACAGATACCAACAATGGTAAAGAAATGGCAGATACAAAGCCAGCATTACAAGATTACTGAAATTGTATTAAGACTCTTCCTCTAGATACTGCGACCAGATCATATTTTTATATCGATGCTTGAACGTACTGATACTATGGCATTGCTTGATGTGTATATCCAGACTGTTCCAAAGTTTAACACCACATACCGATACACAGAAGCTTTTTCGAGTAGTTCTAACTTTAGGCAATTTGAATTTCTCATATTCTCTAAGATTGTATGTTCTCTCTTTGGCTGTAAACAAAACTTGCAGCTTACTCGGTAACACGTTTATGGAAGCTTTAAATAGTATAGTTAATGTAACATATTTTACAAGATCAGGAATTTTTAGGAGCTTTGAATATATGAATAAAGCATGTGTGTGCTCCAAGTATCCGACTTTATGGATGATTCGCAAAGCACGTTTCTGTAATACAACTAGTGGATTAAGTGTAGATTGGTAAGTATTCCCCCACACTTCAACACAATAAGTGAGGTATGGGAGTACTAAGGAACAGTATAAAGTACGTAGGGCATTTTGATCAAGGTAGTTTTTTGCTTTATTTATTATTGCGAGGCTTTTTGAGATTTTGCTTTTTATTTGTCTAATATGGGCTTTCCATGATAATTTATTGTCTATTATAACACCCAAAAATTTGATCTCATTTACACTTTCAATTTGAACATCATCAATCAGGATTGGTAGCTCTGTATTAATTTTTGAATTTCCAAAAAGCATAACTTTTGTCTTCTTTAAATTAAGCGATAATTTGTTGCAATCCATCCACTTTTTTATTTTATCAAGTTCCTTGTTTACAGTACAAATGAGTTCATTGTAATTTGGACTACTGTAAAATATGTTAGTATCATCCGCAAATAAGATACGTTTTAATGACGGGGATACATTAAAGATATCATTTATGTATATATTAAACAGTTTTGGCCCCAAAACGGAGCCCTGGGGAACTCCACAAGCAATACCAAGCATATCAGAAGTGTGCACTCCCATCTGTACAAATTGTTCTCTCTTTGTGAGATACGTTCGTAACCAGTTACCGGCTAGTCCTCTGATCCCATATCGTTCAAGCTTTTTTAGTAAAATGTCATGATTGATGGTATCGAAAGCTTTTTTCAGGTCTATGAAGATACCAATAGCATATTGTTTTTGGTCCAATGCATTTGTGATTTCCTCTGTTGCATCAATGATTGCCATTGAAGTTGTTCTTTTTGCTCTAAACCCGTATTGTCTCTCGTTGATAATTTGATGCTTATCTAAAAATGATTCGAGACGTGAATTAAACAGTTTTTCAAGAATTTTTGAAAACTGTGGTAGTAAAGAGATTGGTCTGTAATTCGTAAAGCAGTGTTTGTTGTCACTTTTGAATATTGGAATTACTTTTGCGGTTTTCATTTTTTGGGGGAACTGACCTGACTGAAATGATAAGTTGCAGATATGCGTCAGAGGTTTTGCTATGTTGTCTATTACCTTTTTTATTAATGCCATATCAATATCATGACAATCTCTGGATGTCTTACCTTTACACTTGAGAACAATGCTTGTCACCTCCTGAACATTTGTTGCAGATAAAAACATAGAATGTGGATTTTGATCAATACTTATCCTACACTGACAAGCTTTATTATCATGAATTTTTGCAGCCAGCTGTGAACCCACGTTAATAAAGAAATGATTAAAGCTATTGGTTACATCACTCATGTTATGAATTTCACCATTTGTATTGTTAAAGTAATCCGGATATACAGACTTTCTAGCTTCTTGTTTAATTAGACTATTCAATGTCTTCCACATTCCTTTCATATTACTTCTATTTTCATATAACTGTTTTCTATAATATAACTTCTTACTCGTCCTAATTATGTCTGTTAATTTGTTTTTATATTTCTTATATCTCTCTTCATCTTCTTTTGTTTTAGAATTGACAAATTTCCTATACAAATTATTTTTCTTTTTACAAGCATTCATTATTCCTTTTGTCAACCAAGGGTTGTCTGCGTTTTTGCTTTTTGTTTTAAATTCCTTAACAGGACAATGTTTCTTATACAAAACCATGAATATATCCAAAAAAGTAGTATATGCTTTATCAACATCTGTTTCATTGAAGACTGAGCTCCAATCTTGGAGCAATAAACTATTATTCAATTCATTTGTTGCTTCTTCGGTTATAATTCTTTTACAGACTAATTTACTCTCACGTCTCATTTTTTTTATATCATAATCGTAAACAGCAAAAACAGGTAAATGGTCAGTAATATCACAGATAAAGATGCCACTGGTTATTTGATTATCCATGACATTTGTAAAGATATTATCAATGACTGTAGCACTGTGCGAAGTTATTCTGCTTGGTCTAGTTATTGTTGGGTAGAGGGACATGAAGAACATAGTATTTGTGAAGTCCTCTATACTTTTCTGTCTGGTTGGATTTAATAAGTCTATGTTGTAATCGCCACAGATGAATAATGTTTTTTGATTGACAGTGGAAAAAAGTTTCTCTATCCATTCATTAAAAATGTCAATATTTGAGCCGGGTGCTCGATAAACAACGCTCACCAGAATGTTTTTCTTTTTTCCATTTAGCAGTTCAACAGTTAAGCATTCCATGATTCTACCTTTAATTGTGATGGAGAGACAATACAAACAATAAAAGACAGTAGACGTTTTGACTTGAGGGAAAAACTAGGGCATCCATCCAGGTTTGAAGAAGGTGACGAGACAATAAGAATGGCATCTGTTCTTATATGGGAGTGTAAGTGTGTGTGTGTACTCATGTGTGTCTGGGTAGGTAAGTAATAAAACTGAAAAAAAAGGAGAAAATAGAAAATAAAAATTAAATTAAATTAAATTAAATTAAATTAAATTAAATTAAATTAAATTAAATTAAATTAAATTAAATTAAATTAAATTAAATAATAATAATAAAATGGAAATAAAATGGAAATAAAATAAAATGGTGAGAAATTTAGAAAGAAGAAAAAAAATAGAAAAGTTCCAATTTTTTTCCTTTCAGAAAGTGATATTTAAGCATACAAGTAAACCGTGGCCCCGTTTTGTCGTAACTTCACAGCTGCGGGGCCCTACACAACCTGCCCGTTCTGCGTATAAGAAGATCCGATTTTTTCTAATACCTTTCCTTGAGTCTCACACCTTCATCTCCAGCCCCACGTGTTTCTGTCGCTCTTATTAAAGGAGAGCTGAGCCTGTGTCCACAGAGCCTCCTCCTGATCCGGCCCTGTGTCTGTGTCTGAGCAACCAACACCAACTCATTATGGACAGCCACGCTCCAAAGATTAAAGCGAGGGATCAGACAGAGGAGGGGGAGAGAAAAGGGGAGAGGGTGAGGGATAGAGGGCTGGAGGAGAGAGAGAGAGAGAGGGAGAGAGAGAGAGGAGGAGGTACGGATGAGGCAGGCGGCGAGAAAGGAGAGAGAGCTGGAGGAAAGAGGAGGGAGTGAGAGAGAGAGAGAGCTGGAAGAAAGAGAAATGGAGGAGATAGATGGCTGTTGAAAGAAAAAGAGAGGGAGAGTGGGAGATGGAGGAGAGAGAGGGGGGAAGAGAGATGGGCAGAGGGAGAGTTGGAAGGGTAGAATAAAGGAGAAGAGAAAAAGGTGAGAGAGGGAAACGGAGGAAGAGAGATGAAGAGGGAGAGAGTGGGAGATAGTCGGAAAGAGAGTTAGATAGAACTGTTATCCATCAAGGTAAAAGACAAGAAGGTCAAACTATAGTCTGTAAATCAAAGGGGATTTATTTCATCTGAGGATAATGTCATATGATGTGCTTTTCATGCCAATGCGCCACAAAAAAGAATATATGTCTGTGTTACAGGTCAGATCTGTGGAGAGGTGAGTCTGCTGTTCAAGGTATTTTTGAACAATAATAACTCCTGCAGTGAAATAAATGCCAGACAGACGTTTAAAGAGGGGTATTTTACCTCTATGGGGTATTAACTGCTGACACATAACATATTTAGATCACCATGTTACCTTTTATTGTTTTGAAAAAGTTATATTTGGGTGGTGTAGGCTTGTGGGCGGAGCATTGGACAGAATCTTACAGCTAACTAAAGGAGAGTTTGAAAAGGGCCTTGGAGAGATCCCTAAATTACTCAGAGATATATGGATGACAGCTAAAACCTCTTTAGGTATGTTTTTGATAAGGGAACATGGTAGAAAGCTACAAAAAGTCAATTGTTAATACCATTCTCAGAAACATTCCAGGAAAAAAAGTAACATCTCTAGGGTATGGGCCCGACGCTCCAGCGCCATCCATTTTCAGGGCTAGTTGATTTGGCAGGTGAGTTGTTACACACTCCTTAGCGGATTCCAACTTCCAACCATCCTGCTGTCTATATCAACCAACACCTTTTCTGGGGTCTGATGAGCGTCGTCATTGGGCACCTTAATCCAGCGTTCGGTTTATCCCGCAGCGCCAGTTCTACTTACCAAAAGTGGCCCATAGGCGGCTCGCATTCCATGCCCGGCTCCAAGCCAGCGAGCCAGGTTTTTTACCCATTTAAAGTTTGAGAATAGAGGACAAGCAGGCGGCAACCCTTCCATCAAAAAGGTTACATAGTGAACTTTCAACCTAAATTGTAACCTTAAACCATGATTTAGCACATACTGTAACTACAGCTCAATCTGAATAGGTTTCATTGTAAAATCGTACAGATAGTTATGATATTTGTCGTGAAGTGTAATGAGAGGTATATGGGCTAAAGGGGAACCACTGATGAAGATGTAAAATGGACCGTTACCCTGAGCGTTAAAGTCAGCACTCACAGTTTATGAGGTGAAAAGTGCTTAGAAGACTGTTCCAAATGAGCATCAAGGTCAGGCATGTAGGATTACACACTGTATGATACTAAGCAAGGGTGGCTGTAGTACTCACTTAAGTAAAAGATACAGATACAGAGCATAGACTATATATATAAATGGACATAGTTAAACTGCTAGCTGCCGCACTCCAAATAGTTTCAAGACATGAACATTAATAACAGACAAATCAGGCATCTTCTTTCCCTGAGGTCGCTAGCATTAGCAACAGGTTTGATTGACAAGCACCGTTAAGCACCTGCTCCGTGCTAAACCAGTGGTGCAGGTGGGAAGGGGCGTTACTTTCAATGGTCTTGCTCTGGATTGGCTCTTTGGTTGCTATGATACTCGCAGTCAGAATTCCCAGTATGCAACTCAGCTCAGTTCTTCCCTATAACCGCTAGCCTCGATGAACTTCATTTGACTGGAGTCAAACGCTGTGGGTGACGTCACACTCACTTAGTCCATGTCTTTATACAGGCTGTGATTCAGAGGTAAAAAGTTACTCAAGTAAAAGTAAAAGTATCAAAGTAACCGTTTAAAAATGAACTTTGAGAGTAAAATGTAAAAGTATTTAACACATGAGCTGTTACTTTAATTTGTTGAAGTTTTAAATCTAGTAATATTGATTAAAAATTATACATATTTTGGTCAACAACAGCAATATTTAAATTTTTCTCATGAATTTTGTGTATTTATTTTGTTTGCTCAAAGTCAAAGCTTGAACTCGAAAACTTTCGTCAAGATGTTATCACAAACATGGTAAAAATAACCATTCAAATCAGATGAAAAGTACTTTTTACATTTCAATCCAGTTCAGAAATGTAGTGGAGTAGAAAGTACAGATACAGTACCTGCCCTAAATGTAGTGAAGTAAAAGTTAAAATGATCCACTTTACAATTTACTTAAGTAAAGTACAGATACATAATAATTCTACTTAAGTACTTTACTGCTTGTACGTCATTACCTTCCACCACTGCTACTAAGGAAGGGCATCCAGCATAAATAATAATAGATAATAACAGTGAAATAAAAATGCTATGGCAGTCTATATAAATATATTAGTAAGAAACTGATGGTGACGTTAATGCTGGAGTAGCCAAAAATTTTATTTGAGAATCAAACGAATAATACACAATGATTCACAAAGTCTAGTATTAACCAACAAAAATATGAACTATTAAGGTACAAGGTACAAGGTACAAGTACACTAACGTCAAACTTAGTTACTTGAAGGACTTCCTTATGGTGGGAAGACTGCTTTTTTCATTTGTAGTATTCTTTAGTACAAAATAATCCTATCACCAAAGTAAAAAATTTAATAAATAAATACATAAACATAATAACGCAGTATTATCTAATCTACAGATGTAACGGGTCAAATGTCTTGCCCAAGGACACAACAAACAACACCATCAGCCAGGTGTAATAACACAAAGACAGAGAGCAACTGAGGTGGCTTCTTTTTTTAATTTATATATTTTTATTTTGGTCTAAAGTTGTCAAAAGTTGTCATGTTGTGAGCCGAGAGTTGGTTCATTACGCGGATGTGTTGAAGTCTGAAACGCTGGAATTCATTATCATATTTTTAAAAACAACACACACACACACACACACACACTCATATTAGACTCTTTGTGGGGATGTTACATTGACTTACATTGGGTTTTTTTTAGGCCAATGTGAACCTTAAACGTCCTATAGTACACAAAATGATCCGTTCCACCTTGTGATGTCATGTAGTGTTTATTTTCAAGTTAACAGCTACTTTTTATGTTTTGTTCAGTAGAAATGGGCAATTCCAGAGCCGACATCATCAAAATGATTCTAGTGAAGGTGTATGGGGTTTAAAAACACAGTGAAGCACTTCCTGTATTACCACATGACATCACAAGGTGGAACGGAGTGTCTAAATATGCAGAGTTTGTGTTAAACATGTGCGAATGAAACAAAACACAACTCCAGGTCTGTTTGTGATAAGGAAACAACATTAAAACAGATCAGAAAATAGAGTAAATGGGCTTTTTAACCATAGTTACTACTCTTAAAGGATCACTACGTAACTTTTCTACTGGAAGATCTGCCAGCAGCTTGTCTTCATGGATAAGTTATTGTTTTGGCTTTAGAATATTACACACTATGGCATTAAATTTACCTGCGTTCATGGAGAAAAGCAACAGGGGCGTCCATGAGGTCAAGTTACGCGTTGGATCTGTGGAGAGGTGAATATAGTCATACAGTAAGAATGCATGTTTTTCAATGTATTTATGCGCAATAATAACCCTTGAAGTGAACATATACCACATGTTTAATGCCATACTGTGGAACATTCCAGGAAAAGAACATATACTTAAATTTGTAACATGGTTCAGTAAGTAAATTTTGCATAATGCATGATCTTAAAATGGGTCCACCACCTGCTTGTATCCATGGAGATGTTTTTTGTTTTTTTTTTGCTTTGCCTGGAATGTTCCACAGTATGGCATTACACTTATCTTGAACTTAATTAGACTTTTATTGCCAAAAATACTATGCTTACTGTTATCTGGGTCACCTCTCCATAGAGCTTGCTTAGTGGTGTCGCTAGCATTTTTCCTGCGGATGGATAAGTTTAATGCCATAGTGTGGAAAATTTCACTCAAAGCAACAACGTTTCCATGGAGACGAGCAGGTGGCAGACCCAAAATGTTACATAAGCATGAAATGGGTGGAGAGCGTGGACCGACATTCGGCACATTGTTGGAGCCAGTATAAGATATTACACCATTGATTATTATGTGTTGCCATGGCGCCCTGCATAACTATTTTACACACATATCACAGGGTGGAGTCTCCCAGGGAGGCACCTGCTGAGCACTTCTGAAGCTTGAGAGAGGAGAGGAGGAGGAAGAGAGGGGGAATAAGAGAGGGAATGAAGGAGAGAGAGAGAGGAAAGAGACAGGAGAGAGAAAGACAGAGGGGGAGAGAGAGACAGAAGCGAGAAAGAGAGAGGGGAGAGAGAGGAGAGCAAGGGAAGAGAGGGGAAAGAAAGAACAGAGAGGGAAAGAAGGAGAGAGAGAGAAAAGAGATACGAGAGAAAAAAGAGAGGGGGAGAGAGACAGAGTAGAGAAAGAGAGAGGGGAAAGAGAGGAGAGTGAGGGAAGAGAGAGGAGAGAAAGACATGAGAGAGAGGGAAAGAAGGGGGGAGAGAGGAGCATGAGGGAAGAGAAAGAAATTCGAGAGAGGGGGAAAGAAGGAGGGAGAGAGAAAATACAAAGAGAAAAGGAGAAAAAGAGAGGAGAGAGAAAGAAGGAGAACAGAGAAGAAAAGCAGGAATAGAAAGAAGAGTGAGAAGCGGAGAGAGAGAGTGAAGGGTAGTGTGAAGATGACAGAAAAAATTTGGACAGGAGAGGGTTAAATTTGGGGGTGTGAACACTCGATGCTCTGCTGCTGCTGCTGCTGCTGTTGGATCCACTGCAAACTGAGCAGCGAGCAGAGAGAGGAGGCGGACTCAAATTCTTCATATCCAAGAAAGAGACAGAATTTTAAAACTGGATTTTTCGAAGGAAGAGTGGAATATGTGAAGGTCTGCAGAAGTTTTTACAGAGGGACATTTGAAGGATGTAACAAAAAAAAACCAAAAAAAACAAACAAAAAAGTTGGTGGATTTTCCAGAAGCAAAATCTGAAGGTAGGAACGCAAGAAAAGATTAAATATTGAAAAGAGGAAAAACTTCAAATTGTGGAAATCTTGAAAATTGAAAGGCAAAAACAAGCTAGCATCGCAAAACTAGGATCGTTATCGAGAATACATTTTGCAACAAGAATTTAGTCTATAAATAAATCCTGAACTTTTAAGAAACTACGATGTGGATTTAGAAGTAGTCCAGTAGATCATGAGGAACCTTGTTGGACTATATGGCTCACATGGATTTTGTGTGTTTAACATAAGTACTGGCAAACAAAGTGGACATTTTTAAGTGAAATATTTGAATGAAGGACCTCAACAGACAGCTAAGAATAGCTAACAGTAATGCAGGCTTTTAAAATGTAGTTTAGCAGTAGAAGTTTGGGGATTTTTGCAAACCAAGGTAAAGGTGTACTGAAGAAGAGATTGCAGCAGTTATTTAGCAAATGGGATTATTGCGAAATTTCTAGTTTTTGAATTTCTTGCAAGAAGATGTCCTATTGCTGGGATTAAAATTACGCAACCAATGCATTTTTGAATGGACATTTTGAAGCCAAAGCATTGAACATTGCGCATATAAACACTGAAGATGAGATTTCATTAAGGAAATTTGCCTGGATTAAAATTGTTCAACCAATTGTGGACGTGGACATTTTGAAGAATATTTGATTAAAAAAAAGTTAACTGTTGAGAACTGTTGAGTGTTTTTTTATTTTGTTTTGGAAGAATCGTGTTTTCATTTCACACCAGGTAAAACTTCAGTCTCCTCAAGAAGAAAATAGTACAACCCAACTACCATTTCTGAGGAATAAACTTGTCATTTTCAAGCTAAAATGTAAAATAGAACCCCAAAGACAAACTTCTTTCCATTCAAACATTGCTGATTTTTGTTTTTGAGTTCCATCCGTGAAGATTTACAATTGCAGGGACTGAAATTTGTATAAACAACCAACAGTGAAGTGGACAATTTCAGACCAAAAATTGAAATATTGAACCTGAAATTTTCGAAAGCCTAATTTTGGATATAAAATTGCATCGTGTTCCGAACATCAGCATGGACAAAGTGGAGCGAGTGATGAAACTGGTGAAGAGGATGTCTCCGAGGAAGAGGAGGAGAGTGGGAGGACAAGGAGAAGCGGAGAGCCCGGATACACTGTGTGACGAGCTGTGTCGCTTCAGCCTCTGCATCAATGGTGAGAGGCAGAATTACCAACACTCTGTAAATATGTGGATATAACTGACGTATAGTAGCTGTAATTCCAAAGAGTGAAATTTTTTTTGGCAGTCTAAGGTTTTTTTTCACTGGAATACAAGAAGTGATGGATGGTTATAATTTGCTAGCAATAGGTCTACATGTTTAGTTTAATCAAGATTTTTATACCACCAGATGGACACAAAGAGTACGCAATTTGCTCAACCCTGCATAACTTCCCTTTAGTTTTTCTGAAAGTTACAAATGAAACTCTGCATTTGACAGTGACCTTCTCTTGGTCAGAACTACTTTAGCTGAAGGATTTTTCTATGGTGCATGTTTTGGGTTGATGGAGCAAACCGGAGTACTCAGCAGAAACCCACCCAGACATAGGAAGAACATGCAAACTCCACCCAGAAAGGCTTTGAATGTGCCCCAAAATGTAAGCTTGCTTGATGGATCTGAGCATAGAAAGTGTTTTGCGTGCAAAGTGTGGCATGGTCACCCTCCAACCAGTGTTGTTTAAATACTAGATGGTAATTACACAAACCACTTACATGTGAATGGAGGCAAAATGAGGTGCTAATGTTTTCTATCCAGGCTCTGTTGTGGTTGAGTGGGTCTGACAATGGCCAAAACCATTCGGATTTTTCTATAATTTCAGGTGTCTGATCCCCTCTTTAAAATGCATATCCTTTTGTTTTAGCATGTGGTAGCTTTCTGTTTCTGTGGTCTAATAATAATGGCATGGACTGTATATATAAATGAACATAGCTAACCTGCTAGCCACTTCCAAATACGAAGTTTGCATGGGCGCGCTTTTGGCTCCATCAGCTTTGGCTCCAACTCACTTTACATTGAAAAACTGTTGCACCTTGTCGTTTTGGTCTCAAAATGTTTGTTTTAACCCGCTCTACATGATCCTGGTATTTTTATTTGTCTATTTTGTCCATAAATCAAGATATGAACTTTAATAACAGACCAATGAGGTGCTTTCTTTCCTCAAGGTCACTCCCGCGCCCCGCTAATCAAGGAGTGTGGGCAGTAAGGGGCATTACCTTCAACAGCCTCGCTCCAGATTGGCTCTTCGGTTGCTATGATATTGTAAAACATAGCAACCAAAGAACTTGGCTCCGTAGCTCAGTTGGTAGAGCATTTATCCGCTGATCCATGGGAGGTTGGTGGTTTGAATCACGCTTTTGACATAAACATCACTGGTGAGCAGTCAGATCCACAGACCCACAGGTTGGCAGTACAATTCCAGCGCTCACAGATGAATACTGTTGTTGACACTTGACCCATCTTGCCTCTTGTGTGTGAATGGGTGAGTGTTTCCTTGATGTAAAGTGCTTTGAGTGCCTTGAAGGTGGAAAGGCGCTATATAAAAATGTGACCATTTACCATAACTGCTAACCTTGATGAGCTTCATTTCTCTGGAGCTGAACGCTAGGGGTGACACATTCACTTAGTCTTAGTCACTTCTTTATACAGTCTATGATTAAAGGTCTTGTTGACGTTTTAACATATTCTTGAATACCTTTGCTTTGGCATCTCATGTTAAACCAGATATTATTTTCCATCTTTGGCGCTCCCCTTACTGGAATCTGGTGATGAAGGTGATTTGATGGCAGAAATGTTTTGAAAGAACCTGCCGATGATTTATGGACTTAAAAACTGCACATGATTTCTACATGTGACGTAACAATCCTGGGGAAATTCAAATTGTATATTCTCTATGGTTGACTTTTTTTTTTTTTTTTTTTTTTTTTTTTACAGAGAATTACTGAAACCAGCGTGGATGAACCAAAAATACAACTTCGGGTGTGTTTTCAATGAGGGAACAACATTATAAAAGTCCCCCCTCTTTAATGATAGTTGTATAATACATCTCAAATATCCAATCCGCTTTTATTTGCATTTATGTATTTATTTGCAGTATAACATTGTATCCATTATATATATATTTTATAATGACGGTGAAGAGCAGTTTGCAGCTGGGCAGAGAGTTGCTGAGTGGCCGGTTTTGTAATAATGGAAATGTCATTACCATAATACGACTGGTACAAGATCCATGGGACTGGTGTTTTGCTTATTCAGCACAGGTGGAAAAATATCTAATATCATAAATTATACCAGAATTATAAATGCACCAATAAATTACCTTCACATTTTGAAAGTACATGTTGTTGAGATTACAATAGAGCAGGCAGAGGCCAACTAATTCTATATTTGAGACACTATTTTAAAGTTATGTCCAAAGGGAAAATTCATGAAATAGTTTTTTGGCAATCAAAGTACAAGAATTTGGAGTTTTTACTGAAATACAAGTAGTGATGGTTATTTGCTAGCAATGTTTTGTTTTTGTAATTGAGGTTCTATTCTACCAGCTGGACACAAAGAGTACAAAATTTGCCCAACACTGCATCACTTCCCTGTTGGAAAAGTTATTCTAAAAGTAAAAGTACAATTGGAATTTGGACTAGGCTGGAAGATTTGTTTTGGGTTGATGGAGGAAGAAACCCACTCACACACTCAGTCCAAAAATAGTAATTTCGGTAAAATTATGGCAATGTAGTGATTTTATGGGTTGAAGTCTTTCCAAATGAAAACGTAAAGACCCCGTATCTGATTTTTCCTGTCTTTAAGAATTAGTTCATCTCCTTTATACAACGTGTGGCACAAATTATTCACTGCAATGGTTCATAAGCTTTTTCACATCTTTCAGAGGCCAGAGTGGAGTTTTCACAAGAACGCTAACAACAACTAGCATGCTAACCCACGCTTTCTGGCTCTCTGACCATAAAACGCTTTACAATTAGATGCAGGAAGCACACAGTGGACTTATTTTTACCTCACACTGATACATGCTCAAATGAGTATCTAGTTCTAGTATCAGTTAGTAGCTACCTTTAACTTGTACTATATATCTGTACTGGGGCAAGAAAAAATGTGCTCAAATGTATGTGGAAAAATTTGGGTGCGTTTAAACATCTGAATGTTCCTTTGCATTCATAGCCACCTCAATGCTTGGTCTTGTATTTTATCTATATATACGTTCCAATCAACTATCAAAGCTCCCACATAGTCATTTGAAAACAACCATTAAAGTAAAAGTAGTACACGAAGTATTTTTTGCAACCTTATAAATTCACTTTGATCACAACATAAAAGTGGAAGCATAAAGGCAGTTCAGTCCAGTTCAGCTCCCTATTCCCTCCTATAGTTTATGATCAAACAATACTTTTTTTTATTCTAGAAAATGTAATTATAGTTATGATAATTGACCAGACTTCAATCCACATAACAAAGATTATACTGAACTCAAGAGGTCACTTTGAAAACAGGGAACTTTTCAATTTTTTTCTGTTTTTTCATTTCAGCTCATTAAAATGCATTTTAGGCTTTGATTTTGTTGCAACAGGAGCTGACCGGATAGTTACCTCAAATCTTTTTAATTATGCATGTGTTGACCCAATTGCATCTCCTAATCAGACGCATTGACATTACTGGAAAATGTGGATCTGTTTGAAATGATTATTATAATGTTCCTTCCTCATCTAAAAATATATCTGGAGTTGTGACTTGTTCAATGCAAGTTCAGCAAGGGTGGGTGCGGAAGCCAAAAATGTACCTGAGTAAAAGAACTGGTACTTTGAAATATTTTGAGTAGTGGCACAAGTAATGACTGAAATATGAATATGAAAGTGTTTATGGAAACTACCCATTTAAGAGCAGTTGTGAGAGTAACTAACATCTGATTTAATAGTAAGTTAATCTAATTTGATGGACAAACGTAAGCAATGCACAAAAACTGGTGTAAGGATTGACCACAAAGTTAGAAAAATATTTGAAAGAAGACACATTATGCATTCTTTAGGCTCTTTTAAACAGGCTTTGGGTCACCTTGGGATAAGTATGTCACTTTATGTAACTTAGCTTATAGAGAAAATATGCTTTATACTTCCTTATGTCCTGTGAATGCTATGCCATGAGTTTGACTGTAGAATGAGTCCGGTGATGGTTTATGGACTTAAAAACTGCACAGGAGAAGTCCAGATTTTTACCTATGATGCAACAATCTATGCAAAATGTAAACAGAGAATTTTTGAATGCTCAGAAAATATGACTTTGGATTATTGGAATAATGAAACAAGTTTAAATGAAGATAATGCAACGCCAGTCATGTATTTAATAAGTGGACAACATTATAACATGGTTAAAAGCTCTAAAAAGTCAAATTTGCATCATGTGTGTTCTTCAACATTGCCAAGGGGCTAGATTCCAGTTCATGAATTACCCATGGTGCAAAGCTGCTCAGAAATGTTTTGAACCTCCACATGAACTACAATATGTCGTCTTTAAGTCTGTTTACACATACATTGCATTCTTCATTCTTGTACATATCTGGAGTGATGTATGATGCAATATTTGGGACTTTTCATTTCTATTGTAAATGAGTCCGGAACCAGTGGTGCAGCAGAGCTTCTCCAGGAGGAATAGGCCCAGGCCAATGTGTGGAGATGAAGTATGGCACATTTACACAGAGTTACACAGGAGCCCAGCATACATCTGATCCCAAGAGTGACTCTGCACCTGGGCACAAATGCTACTGTTTGTCTTCATTACAGTAACATACATTTAACTGTCGGAAAAAGAGTTAGCTGTGATGTACACAATGCAAGCTCAGGGGTTCTCAGACTTTTTACTTAAAAAAACCCTAAACAAAACAAAACCAAAAACCACAAATTATTACTGACATGCATTTATTTCAAATAAATAAACAAAATGTATGGTGTTTTGTTCCCATACCCATTTCCCCATAATTTCTCTTGTGTTTGACTTCAGTTTTATTGGAGAATTGTAGATTCAACCAATCAGGACAACATTTAATTAATTAAGCAGTGGATTTATATAGCGCTTTTTTGGACACTCAAAGACGTTCATTCAGTCAACCCACACTTAATGGTGATAAACTGCTATTGTAGCCACAGCTGCCCTGGGGCAGATTGATGGAAGGGTGGGTGCCAATCTGCACCATTGGCCCCATCACCAACACTCACACACGGTCTCCCACCTAAGTACTAACCAGGCCCAACCTTGATTAGCTTCTGACAAGATCAGTCTTTTACAAGCTGGTGTGGCCAAAACAAACATGATGGTGCTGACACACATACTTTTGTCTACACTGTACAGAATATATTGTTTTAAAATGTGCAGAGAGAAGCATTTTGTACATTTGTGGAGGGAAAGTCTTTCAATAGGATGTAACAAAAGTTTGATTTTTCAGCTTGTAACACTGTTGTGTCGCTTCCACCGATCACATTCAAATATTCATCTAAATGTTCAACTTTGGCCAAACGCATCTCAGATTCATAATGTAGAATTTCCCGCTTCACATATCACTGTGACTTCTGCGTGTTAGACCGTCAGCACAGAAAAGACAGGATACATACAAAATATCTATTAGTTTCTAACATTCACCCCAACAGTCTCATCAATACAATGTTATCACAAAATGTCCTCTCTCTCCCACTTTCTCCCTCTCTCTCCATCTCTTGCCCTCTCTCTCCCTCCTTTCTGTTGTCACGCTGTTTATTGTTGAGATTTCCCTCCACATCTTTCATATCTTTCTCTTTGTATATCTGCCACAGGGAATATTCACTTTCCTCATTTCACTTTTACAAAAACCTCTTCTCTCTGTGTTGCTCATTCTGTCTCCCTCTGCTTCCCTCCCTCCCTCTCTCTCTTTAGCTCTCTCCCTCTCTTATTCTCTCTCTCTCCTGTCTCTCTCTCCCCACTTACCCTCATTTCACTTTTACAACCCACCCAGTCTCTCTCTCTCCGCATCCCTCTCTATCACTATTTCTCCTCCCTACTCTGTCTCCCGCTCTCAGTTTCTCTCTCTCTCTCTCTCAAAAGGCATTTCCCCTCTCTCCTTCTCTGTCTCTACCCTCTCCTCTCCCTCTGTCAGTCTCTCTCTTACTCTCTCTGTCTACCCCTCCTTTGCTCCCCCTCTCAACCCCCACATCTTTCATCTCTTTGTATGTTTTGTACTTCTGCCACAGGGAACATTCACTTTAGTCTCATTTTACTTTTACACAAAAAAGCTTTACTAAAAATGAATGCAAACATGTTATTTATGAAACGTGGTGTTTTTAATTAAAGAGTAATATTACAAGATTTAATTCTGTGATGTTATTCACAAAGTTTGAGTATTACTAAAACTTATAGATAGTAACATTACTAGTCTGAAAGTAAAGTAATTCATATTGCTCCTGTGGGCATCCATGAGGACTGAACCAGGACATCCTGGACATCCTGGGGGACTGTGGCTGCTGTGTTTCTAGAGGTACGAAAGGCCTTTGACACAGTAAACCACTGTCAAAGCTCTCTCAGTATCATCTTTCCACTGATGCCTTGCACTGGGTAAAATCATATTTCTGATCTGATACAGTGTCTAGGAATAAACATTTCTATGTCCTCTTTACAGCCCTGCACAACAGGGGTCCCACAAGGGTCAATTCTGGGACCCCTATTGTTCAGCATTTATATCAGAGACCTCCCAGATGTGTGCATAGACATCATGTACAAAGATGATGCTGTAATCTATGCACATGTAACGGATGCACAGCAAGTGGCCACTACCATTAATAAAACAGTCGGTATGTATTTTATAACATGATGAACATCTTTTTTAGCAGAGTAAAAATGAATATTGTAACGGAGATAAAGTACCTAGGGGTTCATTTGCACCAGTCTTTGTCTTTCAAAAAGCATATAAAAAAAGAATGCAACAAGTCCGATAAAACATCTCTTCCCTAAGACACACGAGGAACAGCTTGACAGAAGAGGCCGCTTTCACATATTTCAGTGTCATGATTATCCCACACATGACCTACTGTGTGTCCTGCTGGTCTCAGGCCAGTGAGAGCGCTTTCAAATCTCTCAGATCCATCTATAATCAGGCATTAAAGGCACTCGATAAAAATAAATAAATAAATAAAATGTTGTCACCACTGCAATACCATAACTAAAAACAAAATGCTCAGTTTGGAAATTTAATTCTGTATTCAAATCTAAGAAACTATTCAAAATTATTAATAATCCAGCTCCACCTAAATTGAAAACATTTATTAAACTCTGTCCTGAACAAACTACACGAGCCACTCTGTCCTCTGTGAACTCAAATTGTATAGTTCCAAAGAGATCCGTGGCCTTGGCTCAGTCGACCTTTCCTTTTCAGACCATCAAAGTGGAATCAGCTCCAGACAGTCTGAAGTCTGTAGATTTGAATAATTTTACTAGAAATTAAAAAAATGTCCCTATGTCCAATACATTTTATTATATTTTACTACTAATGTTAATGCTGAACTCTTATAATTGAAATGTGTATTTTTAGTGTGTTCACCTGCCCAAGGACTGCAAATGAAGTGGCTAAATCTGCTACAAATAATCTTTTCTTTTGTAAGATTTAGAAATGTATACATGGCTCCTAACAAATAAAGGATAAAGAAAGAAAGAAAGAAAGGACTAGACCAGGACTAAACCAGGACTCAACTAAGACTAAACAGAAACTAAACCAGCTACTAGATCAGGAATAAAGCAGGGACTAAATCAGGACTGAACCAGAACTAAACCAGGACAACATTACAGTGTGCCTGAGAGGAATCAATGGGGCTTAAAAAGAGAAAATTGCAAGATAGTTCCAAATATACCAGACAATAGAAGGCTTTTTGAATCTTGAAAGCGTATTCTTAAAAGCGTGTGTGCCCCCTGCAGGATGAATAGAAATAATAGCAAATGTGGCTGTTTTTATTGTGTAAGTGAAATGAGACAAAGTGAATGTTCCCTGCGGCAGAAATACAAAAATACAAAGAGAAAGATATGAAAGATGTGCACATGTCAACAATAAATAGTGTGACAAAGGCTGGAGAGAGGAAGAGAGAGACCAGGACCAGAGCTAAACCAGGACTAAACCAGGGCTAAACCAGCACTAGACCAGGAGTAGACCAGGACTTCAGACTAAATGCACAGTCCCTTTGAGTAGAGGCTCTGGTTACTCTGTCACTTGTTCAGATCTGAATAATAATAAACTCATTCAGAAGTGGTGGAGAAAGTTGTACTTTAATAACTTTTATCAATGGAACAAGCTAATAAGATTTTTTTTAATGATCAAAACTTAAATAGTTGTATTTCTAAAGCATCAAGCAATGGTGAAAAGAATATGGTTTCTTATCTAATATTTGTAAAGCTTTTTTGTATAGGCCAGTGACATCATAAGTTTGGTTAAACCGCCATGTTGGGAGACAAAAAAATAACCAAACTATAGCGTAAACAGCTGCTTGTAGGATGGAGGAGGAGGGTGGAGGATAGTGTAAGTAGACTTCACACTTTCCAAGCCAGTTCAGCGCTTATATGGTCAGGTCAGACTTCTGTATTTTGAAAAATGACGGAAAAACTTGTCTGTGTAAAGAAGTGGTCTAAGTGAGTAGGACGTCACCCATAGCGTTGGCTCCAGTCAAATGAAGCTCATCGAGGCTAGCAGTTATCAGGGTGAAATAAAAATACAAGGATCATGTAGAGCGGGTGAATATGAACATTTTAAGACCAAAATGACGAGGCTCACAGCAGCAGTTACAAAGAGAGTTATATCCATTTATATATACAGTCTATGGTCGGCTAAGTTTTTCCTCTTTATGTCAAAAGTGAGTAGAAAACAGCATACGCTAAGCTAATGTTAACGCAATCTAAAAACAAGGCATGTCTTGATGTTTTATTTATGAGGTAATTTTACAGTTGCTCTGAGAAAACATTGCTATTTTTATTTGTGTATTTACATAGTCCTGAAAAGGTCACAGATGAGGAATTAAATGAAGTGAATCCTGGGGAAGTATCCGGTTCCCCAAGAAACGCTCTTGCACCGAATGAATGACGAGGCAGACAGGGGAATAGAGTGATGGTAACAGCGCCTCTGCTCAGGAGAGAGGGTGGCCTGGGCGACCAATTCAATTGATTTAATGCTTGTTTTGCTTGTTCTATCTGCTGCTGCTGAGTTAGATTTCCAAAGAACTCACAGCAATTTGTAATATGTTTATCACCAACCCTCCCACCTCACCCTCTGGATATGTGTATAACAGAACCCTGGGGAGTTATGCCAATCAGATATTTAATAGTGATGGGATTTCTAGTGTGAATATGTCTGGGCTTGTGGTTTCAGGTGGGTCGGTTGCACTATAAAAACTTCAAATCAAATACATGCACACTTTTTAAATGTTTTTTTGAAATGATAAATGCATTAACAATTTCAGCTGTTCCTGTCTTGTTCCCAACATGAAAAACATGTCTGAATGTACAGGGACCTATAGTTCTGGAGATAGCAAACAATTGAGCCAAAACCTGAAAGAGGAGATCCAGTTTTAGTTTCAGGTGAATTTGGTGAAATGGGATCAGAAGGGTGTGATCACTTAAACAAGACTGGATAGTTGTTAATATTGCTATTAAAATGCCAAAACTTGGACGTCTAGTGAAGTCTTTTATTTTAGAGTAATTGTGTTTGAATAAATCAATGTCAAAGAGCTGTCAAAGGGCTTTAACTTACACAAAGCATCATGACCTCTGCATTCACCATCTGACACTCAGAGAAGAGCTACAGAGAAGAGCTACTCCTTGCTACATTCAGAGTTCTATCCACAGCTTCATTAGTTTCATCTTCTTGGTTACACTGGTAAATGGTTACATTTTTATATAGTGCTTTTCCACCTTCAACACACTCAAACATTACATGAAGGAACCACTCACACATTCACACACGCACATTCATACACCAGTGTATACAGACACTTAATAATACGTAATAGTTTACGTTACGTTAACAACAGACTAAAGTGTCTGGTCTGAGACACAATAATGTTAATTAACGTTAAACTACTGCAGTTTACATAATTTCTGTAATGCTTTGACTTTACTTTTTCATATCAATATATTCAAAATTAGACAAAACTACACAAAACGCTGGCTACACTGCAGAGAGGTCCCTGAGGGCTTCCAGCTATCCTATTTGACGGCAGATGCCCATGTATCCCGCCGTTCAGGGTCAGCAGGCAGTCTATACAATGAAATTTCATCCTTGGGATGTTGATTGGTACACCCAGAGCCACAACAGGAATGTACCATATTTTTTCAAGGAGAAAAGTGAGCGCTGACAACCTCCCCAGGTAGGAGCTGAGAATACTCTATAATAATTCAATTGGTTTTAATGTAGCCAAGTTTGTCCTTGACCAATTTAGGTCCAAAGTCACACTAAGATATTTAAATTTATCCACAATTTGATTCTCCTCTCCTTTTAAACATACTTTTGAGCTTTGCTTTGCAGTTGGGCATTTTGAAAATACTCTATAAACAGTTTTTGGAAGTTAACAGAAGACATGACTTTTCTGAGCCACTCAAGTCATAGCTGAGTCAGTTGTTCAGAAAGACGCCAGACGTTTTCTTTGTACAAATTACAGCATCATCCGCATAAACCCGAGTATTGATGTGTGGGCAAATATTTGGCAAGTCATGAATATATAATGAAAATAAAATAGACCCAAGTGTAGAGCCTTGGGGTACACCAACTTGACAGCTTAGATAAGGGGATTTAATACCGTTGATTGACACACAACAAGTTTAGTCTGATAAATATTATTTCAACCAAGAAATAGCGTGCTCTGAAAAATGGAATTTACATAGCCTTGATATGAATATTCCGTGGTCAACAATATCAACTTCCCATTTTAAATCAAGAAAAACATCAAGAGGACATTCATCCAGATAATGGTTTATTTTTCCAGAAAAATTTATTGCAGTTCTCATTGAGTAATTGGTATGAAAACTGCATGGGATACTTATATGGTTTGTTCTTTACCTACCCATTTTTCCATATTTTTTTTTTTTTTACAAATGACTAGTAGTATACCAGTTTCACATTATTTTTATTCCCAGACTTAAAAACAGGGGGAATTGTGACAACTTTCCATGAGGTGGTAACAACAGAATGCCTGATAGATGAGTTATGCATATGAGGAATTGGACATATCAAAATGTTTTTGAGTACCTTTATAACGTTTGTATCTAAACCATGGACATCTTTATTTCAGTAATTTCATAAATCTTTTACAATGGAGGCTTCTTCAGACTTGTTAATCCCTGCTATTTTAAATATATTAATTAATTGCTTCTACTTGAACATTTGCCAGTTATGTTGTTTCAGTGCGCAGCTATTGCCTCATGCACTTTGGGCTGAAATGTTACACGACTGGTTGAAATATCATTTCATAAAACTATTTCATTGCAATACATCTCCTACAAGGTTTTGCCACGTTTTGTAGTTGACCTTTCGGCACTACATCATAAAAACACAATGAACTGAATGGTTGTACAGAACCTTTTAAAACACAATTTAGTTCATTTCTGTATAAAAAATATGTCATTGTGATCAGAATTTTTTTTAAAGATTCTTTCAGTTTCATATTCTTGTCTTAGACTGATTAGTTATTCAAGTTGGCTTTTCAATTCATTGGACCATGTGAAGGGCAGTTATTTGTTTTAAGTTTTTTCTTTCTTTTTTTTTTAGGGCGACGGTAGTTGGTAGAGTGTTTGTCGATTCAGAGGCTGATGGTTCAGATCCTACTTTTGCCATAAACATCATTGGTTGAGTGGTCATACCCACTGACCCACAGGTTGGCACATGAACACATGAATGCACATAACCCACCTCTCCTCCAGTGTCTGCATTTACTGATGTTTGAATGGGTTTCTTGATGTGAAGTGCCCCCCTAATCCAGAACTAGACCAGAATTAAACTAAGAATAAACCAAAACTATACTGAGACTAAATCAGGACTAGACCAGGACTAAACAATGCCCAAACCAGGGGTAGACCAGGAATAAACCAGGACCATGCATAAACCAGGTACTAAACCAGGACTAAACTAGGACTAAACCAGGACTAAACCAGAACTAAACTATACAAAAAAATGACTGTGATTAAATCAGAACTAGAACAGGACTAAATAATGCTAACCCAGACTAGACTAGGATTAAACTAGGGCTAAACCAGGACTAGACCAAGATTAAACCAGGAGCATTCATTAACTGGGTACTAAACCAGGACTAAACCAGGACTAAACCAAGGCTAAACCAGGACTAGACCAGAACGAGACCAGGAATAAACTAAGACAAAATCAGGATGAAACCAGAATTAGACATAACTAGACCAGGACTAAACTAGGACTGAACCAGAATTAAACTAGGACTAAACCAAAACTAGACTAAGATTAAATCAGGACTAGAAGAGGACTAAACTATGCCTAAACCTGGAATAGACCAGGACTAAACCAGAACTAAACTAGGACTAAACCAAAACTAGACTGAGATTAAATCAGGACTAGAACAGAACTAAACAATGCAGGACTAAACCAGGACTAAACCAGGACTAACCCAGGACTAAACCAGAACTAGACCAGGACTAAACCAGGACTAAACCAGGACTAAACCAGGGCTAAACCAGAACTAGACCAGGACTATGTTGTAATGGCTCTATCTCTGAGTGGATTTGGAGGAGCAGAGATGAGGAGATTGCGCTGTCAGAAACACACAGGTCTGATGGACAGTGGCTCTAAAAGGGAAGGCAGATATTGAATGATAATATGCAGCATTACAAATGTTGAAAGGTGCTCTGGTTTTCAAATGGAATCTGTCCAAAAAAATCTGATATAAGGTTTATAAAGGTTTTCACCAATCTGAATTTCGAATTTGTGTTTCTCCTTCACAGCGTTTGGCAGTGGTTCACTTTATTTTATAGAAAGATTCCGCGGCACACAATTCAAAAAAATATCGCCAAATAAAAATAATGTGGTGAATACATATGCCATTTGAAATATTGGTTTGTTTTGCTTCTTTTTTTTATTTAAATGCATGTTTTTGTTATAAATCCAGTGTTCCCTGGGACAGTAGTTGAGAATCAAGTACTTCCTATACATGTAGAATATGCAACTCAGAGAACCATGGTTACGTAATATAACTGTAACCACTGTAAGCCTTTAAAAAACTGTGTAGCCTTCATATAAATATTTCAAGATGGTGATATGCAGTACCTGCTCAAATAGGGCTTACATTATGGGTATACAATAGGATAGTCATATCAGTTTTGCTGGAATTCAATTTAATTTCCCACAGGGCACCCAGAACCTGAAAAGTGAAATTGTGATTAAAAAAAACAAAACAAGCTACAATATCTATTCTAGCCATTTGTGCTATGCAAGTAGGACATGATACACAAGATACATTTTAAATTTTAGTTCATGCATGCCAAAGTTATACGTTTTCAGCTTTATAATGTTAGCATAGTCATTTGGTCTCTGTCCGTGGTGCTGAAAATAGTCTTGCGTTAAACAATGCATTTGCCTTATAGAACCGTGGTCTGGAGTTTTGTTATATTTTATGATTTGACTTGTCATTTTATTTGAAACACTTGAGCTCTTCGATGAAACATTACTATCTTTATGGGCTTACTGTATGCTGTCCATATCATAAGAGCAACACATTTGCACAAGAAAATCCCCATTAATTACCAATGTAACATAAAAACAAATTTAGCTTTTGAGAAGACTAACAAAACAAATCTTACTGGTTAGCTCATTTAAACACTGCCCTTACTCAATCTTTTAAATCATTTAGATGTGTTTTAGTCCTAGTTTAGTCTGTAAATCCTGTTTTAGTCTTATAGAACTGGTTAAGTGCTGATTTTTTTTTTTTTATTGATATAGTCCTACAGAATTCAAGTTTGATGCCAGTTTAGTTCTGTTGTAGTCCTAGTTTAGTCCAGGTCGAGTTCTACATAATCCTGGTTTAATCCTGTTTTAGTCCTGTTTTTTCCTGCTCTTGCTCTTAGACTTCAGCCTGGTTTATAATCCTGATTTAGTTGAGGTTTAGTCTCGGTTTGGACCTGTTTTAGCCTGGTTTTAGTCCTGTTTTAACTCTGCTTCAATCCTGTTTTAGGCCTGTTTCAGCCCTGTTTTAGTCCTGCTTTAGTCATGTTTCAGTCCTGTTTTAGTCCTGTTTTAACCCTGTTTCAGTCCTGTTTTAACTCTGCTTTAATCCTGTTTTAGCCCTGCTTCAGCCCTGTTTTGGTTCAGTTTTAGCCCTGCTTTAGTCCTGTTATAGCCCTGCTTCAGCCCTATTTTAGTCCTGATTTAGGCCTGTTTTAGTCTTGTTTTAGCTCAGTTTTAGTTCTATTTTAGTCTTGCTTCAGCCCTGTTTTAGCCCTGTTTTAGCCCTGCTTTAGCCCTGCTTTGGCCCTGTTTTAGCCCTGTTTTAGCCCTGCTTTAGCTCTGTTTTAGCCCTGGTCTTGTTGTACAGTCCTGTTTTATTCCTGGCTCCACTCGGGCTCTCTCCTGTTTGTACTGTGTTTGTCCGAGTGCTTTGGTTCCATTGATGCCTGATGAGAACAGACACATCAAGAGCTGCTCCACACATGGAAGTCCTCATCCACATGGAGCTTTAAAAAACACAGCCGCACAGCACACACGAGGGACACGAGCTTCAAACACACACGCTGCTGCTAAAAAGGTCTAATTATGTTCCCAGTCAACAAAATGTCTCTGTGCTTTATTTTTCTTTGAATGAAAATAATGAAATTGTATTGGGTGGCTCTGCTTTGGTGCAAAACAAGCTGAAAACAAGCTTTTTTTTTTTTTTTTTTTTCTTTTTTTTTTTACAAACCTGCAAAGATAACGTCAGAACAAATGTCTTGTAATGAACACTTTAATACAAAATCAATATCACCATTCCTAAAGCAGGACTTGTGTGAGAATGGGGAGATTGGAAGCGCTATTACACAAGTGACCTTTGACCTCCTTTATGAATTGCCCCCTATATTTCACTATTACATCACGAGAGTGAATGGTCCCAGTGCTGAGGCAGTCACATTTAGGACCAAGCAGACCGCGACAGAGTGTGAAATAAAGAGAAAAGAGAGGAAATTGCTCGGATGGTTAGCTACCTTGGATGGTTAACTTACATGGGTTGTTAGCTTTATGGCATAAGAATAATAGCTTCATTTGACTTCACCCACATAGTAAGTACAATAGCGTATCCTTCAGCACACTGCAGTGACAGCTGTGATGGCTGATACCAGAGATTTTAGTTTCAATCCAATAGAAAGTGACCCTACGGCGAGTATTGTGATATCAAGTCAATACCGATACCAATGACTTATGTATTAAAATGCATTGAAACTCCGCTACTATAAAGAATTTTACAGTAGCATAGAGAGGCCTCCAACTTGAACTGATCTCAAATTTAAATGTATGTGCAAATGAACAAAAAAATTACGGCGCAGTTACATATCCTGTATGTATTCAAAATGTGCTTCTCAAAAACACCATTAAAACATGCGTTCTTCCTGAGAATAAAGTTGCCTCTCCGCAGATCTGACCTGTATCTTTGCGTGGTGGTGTCATCTTCTTGTCTCCATGGAGATATTTAATGGCCAAAAGCATTTTAGGCAAAGCAATGATATCTTCATGAAGGCAAACAGTGACAGAACCTCCACCAGAAACATTACATAGTACATCTTTAAACAATGGATTGATTAAATTGAAAAAGAGTGAAAGAATAAACAAAATATATCTGTATGAGAATCAATGCTTTTCAATACCTCAGTCAGTATCTATGTATCGATATTTTGAAACCGATCTTTTATCTTGAGGTGACACTGGCTTGGGTGGTGGACTAGTTGTCTAATAATTCAAAGGTTGTTGTTAGATTCTATTTCCAGCCAGTCCATACTCCTGGTGTGTCCTTAAGCAAGGCACTCTGCTCTACATCATAGACTGTATAAAGACGTGAACTAAGGGAGTGTGACGTCACCCATAGCGTTGAGCTCCAGTCAAATGAAGCTCATCAAGTTGCCTATTAGGAATTCCAACGACGAGTATCATTGCAACCAAAGAGCCGATCTGGATGCAAAGTGAATTGGAGCCAGAGTCAAAGGAGCCGGAAGCACACCCATGATCATTTCTTATCTGGACCATGGCGGCTCGTAGGTTTGATATATGAATGGACATTGTAGCTATGTCCATTCAAATATACAGTCTATGGTCTACACTTAAATGAGTGTGAGTGATTTGGTCGAGGAGGCCAATGGTACAGACATCTATTTCCTCAAAAGGGATGCGTGATTATCGTTTTATCATTGTTTTTACCGCCGGCAGATGAATTGTATGAAATGTGGCAACCCTTTTCATTTTACCGGATGTTTACTGGACAAAGTTCTGCCTCGAGCGTCAACACGGCGCTGCAAATAATGCCTCTATTCAACGGATTAGTAAAAAATGATAGAAAGATATAGTTTAAAAAGGGATATTTCTCTGCCTTTTTACTGTTCACTTCATACTCAAAATGATGAAATGTTACAGAATATAACATTTTTGGTGGTGCTTTTGACTTTATCTGTAGGCAAAAGCAATAATATCTTTATACAGGCCATAGACTCTCCATCGGAAAAGTTGAGTGGGAGTGCGCTTCTCTCTCATTATATTTTTTTAGACTAATATATCACAACGATGATTTGCATTGGATCAACATAAAATTATTAAATGGTAAATGCATTTATTTAAAATTATTCCTCACTTTCCTAACACATTCCTAGTATCGGAACTATTCACCGCAATTAATTTAAATTCACAAATTACACAGGAGTGGAGTGTTGCTGTCACAGTAATGCTAACAAACATTAGCATGCTAACAGCACACTTCCTGGATCACGGACTATAAAATGCTTTATAATTACTTGCAGACAGAACGTAGTTTCAGTTGGACCATAAGAGGTGGTTTTACAATATATTGTTCAACTACATGGGACAAAATTGAGTACAGACACTTTCTGAGCATTTGAAGGGCATCAGAAGTAGTAGTAGTAGCTGTAGTAGTAGTTGTACGTAGTTGTACGTAGTTGTAGTAGTGGTAATAATGGTTGTAGTAGCAGTAGTAGTAATGGCATTTGTAGTAGAGGTAATAGTAGGAGCAGTGGTGGTAGTAGTTGTGGTAGTAGTAGTTGTAGGTAGTTGTAGTCGTGGTACTATTGGTAGTAGTAGCAGCAGTACAAGTAATGTTAGTAAGCAGTAGTATGTTTTTTATTTTTACAAAAAAATCATGGAAAAAAAGAGTACAGACACTTTTTGTAATTCATCAGAAGTAGTGTAACAAAGCAGGCAGCATAGCACTATTCTCTGCCATAAAAATGACAAAGGTGTTAATTGGACTTATGCATTTACAGTTCCAATCATACTCCTACACATTTACTGCCTGAGCAGCCAGTCCCTGATAAATTCAGTTGGAATCCAGAAGAGTCTGAAATCAGACCATAGACAGGGCAAACCTCTGTCGTAACTTGGGACGGTTCAACCACCCTCACCTGTCTTAAATGCAGAAGACAACGCCTCTTGAAATTCCTCATATCATTCAGAACAAAATATATCTTTTAAGCTTTTAAAAAACAAAAAAAAACAAAAAACAGATTGGTGCTTCGATTGCTGATTCTGCAAAAATCTTAAATCATGAACCAACCACAGACTGTATAAAGAGGTGGACTAAGTGAATGCAATGTCACCCATAGCGTTCGGGGAAAGAAGGCGCCTGATTTGTCTATTATTAAGGTTCATATCTTGAATCATGGACACAATAGTGAAATAAAATATCAGGATCATGTAGAGCAGGTTAATAAAAACATTTTAATAGCAAAATGACGAGGCATTACAAAGAGAGGTATGACAATTTTTCAAACTTGATGGAGCTGGAAGAGTGCCCATGATCACTTCCTATTTGGAACACAGCGGCTAACAGGTTAGTTATGTACATTTATATATACAGTCTATGCTCCCAACTCAGATTAGGTTCCATACGGTTCCAAACCCACTCAGCTTTGTAAGGTACATTGAAGAAAATAAACAGCCACTTCATAAGATAATGTATCAACACAGATGCAAGAGCTACTCTAGACCGTACATCTCCGTCTCAAAGCCACTAACCGCTCCTTTGAAGATAGTGAGGTTCAGATCTTAGCCAGAGAAAAGAAATTGTTTGACAGGGGAGTTAAAGAAGCTATTTTTGTTAGGAAAGGCAATCCTTCCTTAAACAGGAATGGGGCCTTGAGGCATAATCTCACACCAATCTATGAGTCTATCCTCAGACCTAAAAAAAACAAGAACAAAGAGAACAATAGGGGGTCGTTATAGGTTGAATAGGGTCGTTAAAGATTAAACTGGAGACAATAGCTGTTTACAGTTTCAGTGTGGTTAGCCTCTCCCTTCAGATAGATATAAGGCAGTGTCCACCAGCAATCTGACTAGAACTGAAGAAGCAGCTTTGATGAGCAGCAAAATATCTTCACTCTACAACGTTTTGTCCAGTTCACAGATTTAAATTTACTCTTTTTCTATCATCTTTGTAAAGTTTTAGCAAACAAATTTCTGCACAAAAACTATAATCTTTACCTCTTCCATTCGGACTAGAGGAATCTTGCATTTTTGCTCTCTAAATTTTGTGTCAGATCCCTTACCTCCTCCATTGTAGTAAGTGTCTCCTCTCTGCTCCTCCATTGCACTAGCCCCAGACAGACCCATACATCATGCTCTGTGATTGGATCAGTGCCGGGCTGTGGCTGAAACAAGAGCCTTCTGGTGGTATCAGATTTTATGCTGTGTGCCTAGAAAGCTCCTGGTGAGATGTGTTAGCTGCTGGATTTAGGAGAAGGTTTGGTCATTGCGGGGTGGGGGTGAGGATAGAGAGTGAGTAGGTCATTTTTTTTCATTGGCATGTTTTGTTTTTTTTTTACTTAAGATGAGATCAAATATAATCATGTTATATCATGTGTTTCATGACTGTGATAGTGGTAATAGTGTTTTTGGAAACCATTTATAGACCTGTTGGCTGGAGTCTTGTTATTGTTTAGACCGGGTTTAGTCTGGGTTTAGTCCTGGTTTAATCCTGATTTTGTTCTGTTTTAGTCCTCAGTCAGTTTATCCTGGGTTAGTCCTCGGATAAGTTGGTTTATAGTCCCAGTTGAATATTGAGTGACTCATTCAGCTTTAAACCTGGTCTAAAGCTGAATGAGTCCTGGTTTAGTCACTGGTTCTGGTATATCCTGGTTTAGTCCTGTTTCAGCTCTCATTTAGTCCTGATGTGGTCCTATTTCCCTGGTTTATAGTCCTGGGTTAAACCTGTTTTATTTCTGGTCTACTCCCGATCTGTAACCTGGCTCATGAGGTTATGTGTATCATTCACATCCTTGTAGCTCTCACTGAAATCTGATTGGTGGAAGCATCACAAAGTGCTTCCCTCTGCACATTTTTCACAAACAAAACACTGTTTGTGTTCGCAAAAATAAGCTGAAGTGCATCTGTCGGTGTTGCCATGTTTGTTTCGGTGCTTCACCTTTGACTCCGCCTAAACAACAATGCTTTTGTGTGATTGGTCTGAACCACTAACCAGGCAATCGCAAGTGGATTCTCATGAGTTTGTGAACTCATAAATGCTGGAGAATAAGTGAGTATGTGGGTTTGTAGAGGTGGGTATGCATTTACAGATATTTTTTGCTTGTATATGTCATGTCTTGTCTTTTAACTAGAGATCGACCTATATGTGTTTTTTCATGGCCGGTGCTGATACTGATTGTTCAAAGCAGTGCAGTCATGTTTTGTGCTGGTATCTCTTTGCACTAAAGTGTTCATATAAAGCTTTATGTATATTCTTAAGACCTCTATTTGGCTCAAACAAAATATCTGCCTCTGTTGGAGATTTAAAGCTGATGCTGATAAGCTAAAAAGTGTCAATAACAGCTCAATATATCTCTGTCTACTTAAAAAAAAAAGACGTGATGAAGCAAAAAAAAAAAAAAAAAGTCCTCTTATCATCAAGTTTCACTCACTGAAAACAAAGACTGCAATCTCAAGTTAGTCACACACCCATATGTTGTTATCTGGTGGACTCCCTCGCAGATGTGACCTGTGATGGATGGTTGTCTGGTGCTCTCTACCCCCCCTGGTGGCTGCAGCGCACTCCCTCCTCTATCATCGCTTATGTCTGACTCCCCCTGGTGGCCACAGTGCACTCCGTCCTCTATCATCACTTATGTCTGACTCCCCCTGGTGGCCACAGTGCACTCCGTCCTCTATCATCGTTTATGTCTGGGCCTCCTTATGTGTGAGCCGACCCCACAGAGACAGAGAGGAGAAGGAGAAGAATTTGCTAAACACACTCTGGTACTACTGAACACTGCAGCATTACATCATCAGAAAGGACACATTTTATACTATTATAGCCCTACATATGTACTTATCTGACATCTGTGGCAGTGAACTTTATTAGCCTGTTCTATGTTGAAAATATCCCTGCACTCTGCTGGATAGTTGGTCCAGCATCTGTTTGTGGAGCAGTAATTGCTTTGCCTAGAACTTTGCCTAGAATATTCCGTAAATGTATCTATGTTGCATTTATGTCATTATGCGTGTTTTTATTGCTCAAAAATACCTTAGAAAACATGTATTCTCACAGATCTGACCTATACTCCGTACATGTTTTTGATGAGGTTTTGAGCAAACTGAAATACACAAAAGAGATTGATTTGTATTGCTATTGTTGGCCAAAATATGTTTCATAAAAAAAAAAAAAAAAAAAAAAAAAAACCAACAAAAAAAAACAACAAAACAAATTAACAACATTTATATGAAATACTTCTCTGGCTTCTGCCTCCACGTTTACATGCATTTTGATCAGTCGGTTTAAATTGGATTAGGCCTGTAATCTGGTTTTCGTGTCGTAGTATCTGGCTGTAGTGTGAACAGCTGAGGAGAGATTTGGAGGAGACAGAGGAGAGAATAAAATGCTCAGTCGATAGAAACGTGGAGCCCCGAGTTCATTCTGCTAATTGTGATGAAGAGACGCACTTAAGGTTCTGACAGAGCTTTCATTTTCATATTGATTAAAAAAAAAAGAATCATGCAGTCACCCGCTAATGGAAAGGTTGGCGGTTCAATCCCCACAGCCTCTTTGTGACTGATGAGTGAAAGAATTGTAATGTAAAGTTTATCTATGTCAGCGAGCATTAAAAGTATGAGAAGGGAACATACCTCATCCAAGGCTTTGTTTAGTGAATGAAGAAGTTACTCAAGGCTGTTTTGTGCCAAATACAGGCAGCTCGTAAAATACTCACTAATGGAATGTGTGCTGCAGACTTCTATTAAAGCTAACAGACATTTTATTACTTATTTATTACTGTAAACCTTGGACGGAATCACTGATGCTCATGGGATGGTGAAACAAAAACAAAATCAACTTTTTATAGTTTTTAACAATGTTATAGTTGTTTCCTCCTCATAATTTACTCACCAAAAGTTGTATTTGGAGTGATTTGTGCATGTTTGAACTATCTTTAATGGCTTATTTTCAAGGCCCCATATTGCTGATCTCAAGACCCATTTTCACCATCACCGGTACACGCCCAATGCTATGTGTTTTGTCCTACACTTTTATTTTCTTAATCTGTGATACATGTAGGATTTGGCAGCATCATGTAGTCATTTTGGTACAAATGAAAATAAATCTGTGCCTTGCTATGGTGAAGTGCAGCTATCCTTAGGAGGGGCCAACAGCTGCATGCCTCTTTGTTCTGAAGGTGTTTGTGGCGACGTCAGCTCCCACTGGACACTGCAAAGTTCTAATGCGGAAGTCAGCGGACTTGTTTATTTTATTAAGTCACTTAGGTGAATATGAAGCAAACTATGTGCATGTTTGTTTGTTTTTTAAATGAAGGGACAAAATTTGACATTGTTAAACAGTCAAAAAAGTCACTTTTACATAATATGTGTTCTTTAAGTTAAGTTTAAAGTGGACATATGGTTTTACCTCAATATTGATCTAAAGCAATTTAATAGAAACTTCCTGTTTAAAACTGCAGGACTGACTGTGTTCTTTGGCAAGACACTTCACCCACATTGCCCAATATGAATGTGGTGTGTACGTGAGTGTTCGTGGTGGTCGGAGGGGCGTATGGTGCAGATGGGCAGCCTCGCTTTCATCAGTCTGCCCCAGGGCAGCTGTGATTACATCAGGTGCTTATGATGACTGCGCTGTGATCATACTCCAAAAAAAGGGCTTTATAAATGAAATGCATTACTATTTATATATTATATAAGCTATTTTACTTTTGAAAAATGTCTACTCAACATTTTAATCATATGAGTTTGACCCAGAGTCAAAATGTTTAAATAATCACAAGTATTTATTATAAGGGCTGGGATAGGTAGACATGGACACAAGTAAGACTACTCATTTCACTAAAACATAGTTAACATCATTCAATTTAAGATTTTACTAAATATCTTGGCTGTTTTTTTTCTAGTTTTCTAATTTTAAAGTCTATAATTTTTCTTTCTACATGGGCAGCGTCTGTAGAGGTAACTCCATATCTGTTACCTAGCAACCATGGTCACCTTTAGTCACATTTTTATATAGCGCTTTTCGACCTTCAAGGCACTCAAAGCACTTTACATGAAGGACCCACTCACCCATGCACACATTCATACACCAGTATACGCAGACACGGAGCAAGAGGGAGTTAAGTGACTTGCCCAGGGACACAACGACAGCATTTGAGAGCTGGAATTGTAATGACAACCTGTGGGTCACTGGCTCTGACCACTCTACCAGTTTATGTCGAGAGTGGGATTTGAACTGCCAATCGTCAGATCAATAGATCAACGCTTAACTGACGTAAAACTATGATAAATATTTACCACAAGTACTATCCCACCAAACCAAGTCATTATTAGAAAAACATGAAAAACAGTCACATGACCAAAGTATCAAATGCAGGACAATACAGGGTTACTCAAACAGCATGGTTCAATTGAAATACAGCTTTACAGCCATTAAAAGCAAGTTTCTAATATATTAACAAGCCTTCTTTACTGATACTCAGCCACCATGCTGCCAAACCATGAGATCACTAAGTTCAGGGGTAAATGCTCTCATCCCGTTAGAAGATACTGTTTAATTTGCTCCTTGGCTGCCCCCTTGTGGAATAACACAGTCGTTGGAGACAATATCAGTCAAAGTCACCAAAACAGAGCAGTCTGACCTTTGCTGTGTTTAAAATGCCGCAGCAGCTCTCAGACATTTCAAAGCGCTGTCTCCACCTCCTCTGTAGACAAACAACTCAAGGTTAGGCTACTATAATACTGACAAAATCACATGTGCTGTTAGAGGAATTTCAGCCCTCACAGATGTAGTGTCCTTGGTCAAGACACTTAACCCCCCTCACCTCCAGTGTCTGTGTACAATGGTATAGCTCAGTACATATGATGGAAGTTTTTTATTACAGTAATGCCTAAAAATATCCAGATGTCCACACTATTCCCTACTTAATATAGATATAGACCACAATGCATTGTGAGAGTTGGTAAAACAACAGCGGACAGCAATAGATGTTTAACTGGACACAACAGGACTGAATGAAGCAGACTGTTGACCCTGATTATGAATAAAACACTCTTAAATGAACCATTGCTGTGTAAAGTTGCTAGCTTTAGTCGCTTACCTTCGCTTGAGCTGTTAACAGAGTGATCATTTCCACATCTTAGACAAAAATGTAAGAAATCCAGGCCATTTACGTGAGTTGCAGCTTGACAAAAACCTGTATGGTTATTATTAGTCCATAAATACTTGTGCTGGTCCAATCTGATTTTATTTATTTATTTCATTATTTATGACAGAAATCAAGTTTTATCAGAGCTTAGCGGACTTTATTTCACCCAGACGGTAGAGTCACGTGTGCTGTGTGTCCGAATCGCTCTGTGAATAAGTGCACTTTTTTCTAAATGATAAATATTTTTCACGGACACTTTCCACCAAACCAAATCATAATTAGAATAAAACATGAAAACTTGTCATATGCACTTTAACTTTTTTAGCAGAATTGGCTCTGTGAACAACTGCACCTAGCAACATCAATGTTAGCATCACTACTTCCTGCCAAATTCTATTCTCTTCTTCAGTGGACTGTGGATTAAAGGTAAAGACGAAACGAATGAGGTGAAAACTTCCCCAGGCGACAGATGTTTGTGTGTCAATGCTAACGCTAATTTTGAGGCATAAAGAAACATTAAAACAACACCACAAACTGAAATAATCTACACATAATATACTCAAATAGTCTTTACGTTAATACATTTAAATTTTAATGGGTTGTTTATTTTATATTGTACGCTTCTAATAAAAGTTAGCATTAGCTTTGAGACACCGTGAGCTAACTAGCATGCTCCTGTGCACAGAGCTTATTGAACTCGCGCTCATATACCGTGTAGGACGCTAGAGTTTACATCTGCAGGGGTCCCATCTGCTTACAGTGTAACTTTGTGTTGTGTGCTGGCTCTGCTCCACTGCTGCTGCAACAACTGACTTTTACATAATGTCTTTACGAGAAAACTAAAACTATACGACTGCACGCTGGCACTCAAACTCACTCAAAGCTGTAGGCCTATTTAGACCGATTCATGCATGTTTGAGTCATCTTTACTGTCCCTCATATACGGTGTTATTGCCCGGAAAATTCCTGTTTTCACCTACCCCCTACGCTCCCCCTGTAGTTACTTCTTTCTCTGATTTTTTTTCTTTTTTGTTTTAAGTGGTCATACACATAGAACACAACAGCGCCACACAGGTGTTTTTTATGCGTACAGTGACATAGGGAGCAGGTGCAAATCAACATTGTATTTTTGATCAGGAAGTAGACGCTCGACTTCCTGTTTCTGTTTTAGATTAATATGTCCTTGTCCTTTGTTTTGTCCCAGTTAAGCCTTGCTATAGATTTTAGAGTAAATTTGAGTTTTAAACCCTATGGTCCTAATTCAGACTTTAAGTTTCGGGTGGAATTGTGGAACAGTGGGTTAAGTGTGCACCCTCTAACCAATGAGCATCCTATTCAAAGCTTCCCTAAAACATGGTAAACTACATATAGAATACAGGATCACAGTTGCATTGTATTGTAATGCATACTGGCAATGTTGAATAGATTTTTTCACAATATATTTCATTTTTTATGCTATCTTAAGCCAAAATGTGTTTGCATTCACATTTCTGTAGCCAGGTGCGTTGGTGACGGCGTAATACTTGTCAAAATCCAAAATAGAAAGACTCCCACACCACACTCTAACCGTCTAACTTGCAAACGGTGAGATTTATTTACAGTACAATATCAGCAACTTTTTTTATGATATCAAAATTGTTTCTTACTTTTGAAATCAACACTAATTCAAGCAATTGCAGTATGGTATAAAATGAATAAATACTCAAAGTTGAATATGTTGGTTAGGATAATCTTCAGAGCGTCAGACCTCAATTCCCAATGTCGCTTTCCTTATATAATAGATCCATAAATGGTTCATTCTGTAATGTTAGCAGTGAATGCAAGGCAGTGGTGCATTGTGGGATTGGAGCAGCAGTGGGTGCTGTTGCTCCGCGTTGCATCAGAAGGCAATCCCAAACGTTTAGAGGAAAGTACATCTGAACAGAGACGCAGAGTACTGGCAAAGTGCTCTTTAGAACAGGGAACACGGCAAGAATAACAAATGTTTTCTTCTTTCTTTAATTTTTTGGTGTGTATATTAATCACTAAAATCAATCAAATTTTAAAGCGCCCATACCACACTATCTTCTGCTCTATGTTATAATGCTGTTTCCTCATCAAAAACAGACCTGGAGTTGTCTTTTGTTTCATTCACACATGTTTAACACACAAACCCTGCATATTTAGACTGTGCTCATCTCTCAAATAGAAAACACTCTGCTCCAACTTGTGATGTTATGTGGTTATACAGGAAGTGCGCCACTGTGTTTTTAAACTCCATACGCCAATTTCACCCCTGGAATTGCCGATCTCTACCGAACTAAAGGTAAAAGGCAGCTGTTAACTTGAAAACTACAACTTGATGACATCACAAGGTGGAACAGAGCTTTTAACCATGCTATAATTCTATTGACTCACCATTAGCTTACTCAGAGTTGGATTTAAATGTGTTTGAGTAATCCTGTATTGTTTTGCATTTAAGGCTTGAGCGCTCAGAAAATTGCAGTTTTAACCTACCCCCTATACCCGCCTACTCTCCTGTATTTACATGTATTTATTGAAAAATCTGACACTTTCCTTTAAGATCTTTTGATTCATCCAATCTTGTTAAAACCTTGTTTGAACACCTCATCTCAGGTGCTTTATAAAATGTGAGGAAAAGTTATATTTGTCGTTAAGATGTTTATGAGCAGAGTTCAGGTGTTTAGTCACACTTAAAGATTTGTAATATAATATTGTCATTATTGCCAGTAGAGGGCGCATCACTGTGTAATGTGGAATTATAGGCAAAGCGTAACATCTTCATTGAAACAAGAAGGTGGCAGACACCCCAAAACAGAAAAGTTACATAATGCACCTCTCAAGATCAGGAACTGCAAAACATGTGAATTATTTGTCTACTGTTTCCCAACAACCCATTCATCTGTTCAGACAGTTTTGTACTTAAAACGCCTCTGTATTCTTATGCATTATTCACTTTGATATGTCTGTATTTCTCTCCACATCTCTACGTGAAAAAATGTCAGTGTTTTCCGAGAGCTTGTTGCATTTTAAAATATTCAAATGTGTTCAGGCTAAGTCACTTCTTTTGTTGTCTGTACTGTCTGTAAGTTTGATTTGAAATTTCACACACATGACCTAACTTTCTCTAAATCAAATCTAGTTTTACTGATAATTCTAACGTTGATTTATTCTTAGTTACAAAAACATCGGACATAACGGCGTAGTTTTTATGTTCCAATCAGAAAGCAGAATGAGAATCATTTGGTTTGCCAGTTTCAAAGCTGCTCTTTTGGTTTAAAGAAAGATACTGCAATCACAACTGAACATGTGTTGTCAATGTCTTAACCTGCAGATAGAGACACATACAAGTTTGTCTCATTCTCAGTTTATGGACAGGCCTCATGTGAAAGCTCAGAACCTGCAGAATTCACTCACTGAGCTGAAGAGGCTGCACTAGCACTGATTCATGATTGTCTGCAGGTGCTGGGGTTTGATGATTCAGATCAGAGAGAAACATTTTAGGTTTTGGGTAATCGTATTGAGAACCAAAACACCAAATATAAAACAAAAAGAGCTGGCACAATGTCCATTTTTTGGGGGAATTAATAATAAATCAGCATTAGAATTGTTATCAGTAAACGCTATATTTGATTCGAACATGTTTACCTCGTATCTGGGAACTGTTGGCCCTTGTTTATGAAATTTTAAATAAAAACCTTACAAAAAAATAAAGCTAAAGAAGTGGACTTTATTAAGCAGTTACGGAGACAAAATGGAATAAAACTGATAAAAGATTCACGCTGAGTTGATCAAAAGTCTAGACATACAATTTGTAAAAGTGTCAGCTTTTAACAACATTGAAAACCTTGTTCCAGGCTCAGAGTATACTCCAGGGTGCAATATGAAACTTTTCCATTGGAGAGGCCTGCCACCTGTCTGTCTCCGTGGAGATCAAATCAAATCAAACTTTATTTATAAAGGGCTTTTCATACACAGATGTAGCACAGCCTGACGCACACACATACACAATACATAAGGCTAGATACAGATAAATGAGGCCGAGTACTCATTTATCTGTCCAATTAAAGAAGAATCATCAGAGGACACAGAGCCCAGAGGAGAGACGAGGCCCAAACGCCAAACCTCCACAAACACATAGGGCCAAAAGGAGAAATGATGCCCAAACGCCACCCCTCCACCAGGACACAGTGACCAGATGAGAGATGAGGCCCAAATGCCAACTCTCCACCAGGACATAAGGCCCAAGGGAGAGACGAGGCCCAAACGCCGATCCTCCACCAGGACACAGGGCCCAGGGGAGAGACGAGGCCCAAATACCACCCCTCCATCAGGACACAGTGACCAGATGAGAGATGAGGCCCAAACGCCAACCCTCCACCAGGACACAGGGCCCAGAGTAGAGACGAGGCCCAAACTTCAACCCTCCATCAAGACATAGGGCCCAGAGGAGAGATGAGGCCCAAACGCCAATCCTCCACCAGGGCACCAGGCCCAGGGGACAGAAAAAGAGATTTAAAAGTTGCACAGTGACTCTTTAAAGAAACAGAAAGTATACTTATGACCAGTATAATGTTTTGTGTATTTTGCCTCTCTTAACAAGAATATTAAAAACTAAAACCAAAAGCATAATATCTAGGAGAAATTTAGTTAAACTTATTTATTTATTATTTTTTTTATGAAGAAATATAACGAAACGGTCGATTCAACATAATACCCTCTCTTCGCAAAACAATGCAACTAAATGGTCCATGTCCTCTAAAGGCCATTTTAAATATTTCAAACAATTTATAAAGCACATAAGCACATAAAGCAAAATGTGTCTTGTCCCAGTACAGATATATTGTAAAAGCAGCTCTTAGGGTCAAAACGAGACCGCTGTGTACTGCCTGCATCTAATCACAACACATTTTATCAACCATGAAAGTTACACAGTGCTCCTTTAAACAAAAGCAAATTCAATATGTCGTCGTGAGGTGAAAGCGGCCGCCATTCCCCCACTATTACCCAACTGAAACTACACAAATCTGAAACCAAACTTACAACAGTTAAAGACCAGATTTTTGTCAATATTTTCTAATCAGGTTCCCCGGCCTGGTGTAAACCTTATGCATTATTTACCATAGCTGTAGTGTTTATGTTTGCATGCCGTTGGATGATGAATGGAATTGTCCTGGAGGTGAATACAGGGCCAGAGATGATGGAGTACTCAGGCTCTGTACATAAAGACTATAATAAATAATAACCAAACTGCAGACGCTAATCAGGAGACAATATGGACCTCAACCTCGCAACTTATAGCCCCTCCTCAGCTATCTTCTTTATACTTTATAGCTCTGGTGTAAGCATTTTTAAGAAGCACTACGTAACTTTTTAGTAAGGGTTGCGCTGCGGGCTTGTCTCCATGGTGACGATATTGGCTTTGTTTGGAATGTTTAGTATGGCATTAAACTTATCTATTCATAGTCATATTTCAGTTACATTTTACAATTTATTGGTCAAAAATACCTTGATAAAACCTGCATTCTTACAGTGAGTGCGTGCGCCTTTCCACAGATCTGACCTGTAACTTGGCCTGATGCTGTCACGTGCATGTCTCTGTGGAGATAGACGAGTATAATTCTAGACTGGGAAATATTCTAGGCAAAAGAATGACATCTCAAGGTAGTGGAACCCATCCTGAAAAGTTACATACTGGACCTTTAAAGAAGAAAGTTAAAGGGGCTATTATGTATAGAGATTCTAACCATGCTATAATGTTTTCCTTATTCAAAGACATACCCGGAATTGTGTTTTGTTTCGGGAATATTTGAATACTGTATCTCTCCTGAGCTCATAATGATTGGTTCCACTGCATGATGTCATCAGGTGGTAGTCTGGTATTCAAACCACTCAGTTCTACTTCAGAATATTATGAAGTCATGTGACACTAACACAGATATTTTCATGCTGTTTGCCTCGAGCCAAATCAGAACCTACATTGTGCTCGTCTAACTTCCTTGCAGCTGTCCCTCCATCCTCTTTCTCCTTCTTCCTTCTTTCATCCTCCCTCCCACTTTCTCTTTCTTTCTCCACAACCGCTCTCCCTCTCTCTGTCCCTGTATCCCCTCTCTCTCCTCCCTCTCTCTTCTCTTCCCATCTATCTCCCTCCTTCTCTCTCCTCTTGCTCCATTGCTCTCTTTCCCCCTCTGTGCTTCCCTCCTCACTCTCGCACCTTCTCTCTCCCTCTACCCTTCTCTGTCTCTATGCCACCTCTCCTCTCCCTCTTTCTCCCCCTCTCTACCTCTCCTCCACTCTATGTGTGTCGCTTCTCCCTCTCTCCTTCTTTCATCCTCCCACTCTACTACTACACACTATTTCACTGTTCTCTCTCTTGCCCTCTCCTTTTGTTTCCCTCTCTCTTCTCTCCCCATCTATCTCCCTTATTTTCTCCTGTCTCAGTGTATTGCACTCCTTCCTTTTCTCTCTCCCTCTTCTCTCATCCTTTGTATCTCCTGCTTCTCTCTCACTCCTCTCCTCTCCCTCTATGTTTCTCCCTCTCCTTTCTTCTTCCCCCTCCCTCCTCACCCTCCTTCCCTCTCATTCTCTCCCTTCACCACCACTGTCTCCCAGTCTCCTTCTCTGTGTCTATGCCCCCCTCTCTCCTCTCCTTCTGTCTCTATCCGTCCCCTCCCTCCTTTCCCTTTTCCCTTTCCCTCTGCCACTCGTCTCTTGCTCGCCCACCCTCCTTCTCTTTCTCTATGCTCCCCCTCTCCTCTCCCTCAGTCTCTCTCCTCCTCTCCCTTTCACTGTCTATTTCCACCACCGCTCTCTCACTCTCCCAGTCTCCTTCTCTGTCTCTATACTCCCCCTCTCTCTTCTCCCTCTGTCTCTATCATCCCCTCCCCCCTCCTCTTTCTCCCTTTCTCTCTGCCACCCCTCTCTCGCTCTCTCACTCTCTTTGTCTGTCTCTATACTCCCCCTCTCCTCTCCCTCTGTCTCTCTTCTCTCCCTCTCACCATCTCTTTCCGCCACCACACTCTCTCTCTCCCCCTCTCCTCTCTGTCTCTCTCCTCCCCTCCCTCCCTCTCTCCCTCCCTCTGTGTAGGCAGATGTTGCATTCTGCCCTCTGCTCTCCTCTCGTACGCTGGTGGGTGGATTTGTATAAACTAACTGGAGATATTCCGAGGAGTGTACTCTTGTTTCTGTTGTTGCTCTTGGCGATCACTAAATGATATTTAAACCAGGAGAGAAAAAAATCTTTAAAACTCATTTTACGCTGCATTATGCGTTGTTTTTGTGTGAATGTCGCTACATTTGGCGTTGCTAGTATAGAGGTCAAAGTTCATGGGAGGACAAGATGGTTTAAATTAATTTATTTTTATCAAATCGACATAAGTTAGGGACAAATTGGGACCATAGACCGTATATATAAATGAACATAGCTAACCTGCTAGCCGCTGCGTTCCAAAGAGGAAGTGATCACGGGTGCGCTTCCGGCTCCAGTTCACTTTCTATTGAAAAACTTTTGCAACTCTCTCTGTAACTGCTTCCGTCAGGCTCGTCATTTTGGTCTTAAAATGTTTGTAATAACCCACTAAACATAATTCTAGTATTTTTATTTCGCTAATGTGTCCGTAAATCAAGATATGAACATTAATAACAGACAAGTCAGGCGCCTTCTTTCCCTGAGGTGTCTCCCGCTATCGTTAGCAACAGGTTTGCCCGGCAGCATTGCTAAACCAGTGATTTAGGCAGGAAGGGGCTGTATCTTCAACAGCCTTGCTCCGGATTGGCTCTTTGGTTGCTATGATACATCCAGTCAGAGTTCCTAATATGAAACTTAGCTCTAAATTCACCCCCATAACTGATAGCCTCAATGAGCTATGGGTGACGTCACACTCCCTTAGTCCACTTCTTTATACAGTCTATGGTAGGGGACTATTTTTCAGCAGAATTCACCAGAAAAAGTGGTACAAATGTAATACACACCGTTGCAATGAAGATGTTAAAGTTGAACCACAGCATAGTTTCCAAAATGCTGCAGAGACACAGACACAAACAAGACAACAACAAAATGTCTGCATACTACATCAAATTTTACTGCAAAACACAAAAACTGTCAAATTAAATACAAACAAACCATACAACATCAATAAATACGTAATAAATGAATGGAAATAAAAGACAGCAGAGGACCACACAACTCACACGGCGATAAAAGCCAGAGATTAAAGTCTTAAAACGGGATTTAAAACACTCCACTGTGGGGCTGTTGGGATGTGAGGGAGCCACATTTAATCCTGTGTAGTTGGCATCATTTAGTTATCAGCCTTTTTAAAACAAAGCTGCTTTATACTGACATTTTTATGTTGATTTGAGTAGCTTTGACACCCACTTGCCAATAGAACAAGCTTTTTCATTTTTTCCCCATAAAAATGCTATATTATGAGACAAAATGTGCTCAAATCAAGAAGAGAATACTCAAACTTTAACCAATGCAAAATATATTAAAGTCTCTATGCCAGATTTTTACTATATTAAAACATGAATCATTTAACATGTTTTAAATTAATCCAATCATAACTATTGTGCAGTTTAGTCAGGTTTTGGCCCTTGTTTACATTATGGTTGCTAGGTAACAATTATGCCAAAGGTAACAACAAACAAGACTGAAGTAATTGTCTTTGGCCCACAGAAACAAAGCAAAGAAGTCAGCAGTGACCTCCAGTCTCTCTCTCTAAAACCTTCAAATCAGGCTAGAAATCTAAGGGTAATAAAGGACTCAAACTTAAATTTTAACAGCCACATCTGCAGCTTTTTACCATCTAAAAAACACGTCAAAAATCAAAGGTATACTGTCAAAACCAGACTTGGAGAGACTTACCCATGCATTTGTCTCCAGTTTTTTGTTTGACCACTGTAACAGTCTGCTCACTGGCCTCTCCAGACGGGCGTTAAGACAGCTGCAGTACATCCAAAACGCTGCTACATGACTAGACAAGAACTAGAATGTACAAGCACATAAGTCCTGTGCTCAGGTTTCTGCACTGGCTGCTGAGGCTCAGAGAATAGACTTTAAAGCAGCTCTGCTTGTTTACAAGTCTCTCCATGGACCAGCACCAAAGTACATCTCTGACATGTTAGTGCCATATGAACCATCTCACACTTTGAGTTTCTGCTGGACTAAACATGGAGAATCAGCATTTCAGTTTTCTGCAGCTAAAACCTGGAACAGTCTCCATGAGGATGTGAGACAGGCCTCTACTTTGACAATGTGTAAATCCAGGCTCAAAACGATTCTGTTGAGCTGTGCATATGACTGAAAGGTTTTTATTCTGCGTTCTTCTCTTTTAATGTTCAGTTTATGATGATAATTTATGTTTTGATTTGTAGTGTTGTGATTTTAATGTCTTTCTTATTCTGTAAAGCACTCTGAATGACTTTGTGTACGAACTGTGCTATAGAAATAAACTCGCCTTGCCTTACCTCATGTCTGCTGGCCATGTCCAACCAGGAAGTAAAACGCTAAACTTCAACAAAAAAACAACAAAAAAATCTATGTAGTAAAATCTTAATTATAATTAACTTTGTATTGGTGAGACGTTTAGTCTAACCTGTCATATGTGCTTTAGCAGGATCTCATTGAGAGGCTTGGTACGTAATCCGCCCATGACTGCATTCTTACGGCGCCCCCTGCTATTTGCATAAAGAGCGGAGGAGTCTGAGCGATGCCGAGAACCATGAATATTGATCAGACCGGTCAGAAAAGACGGATTAAAACGCTACAGGCAAAATACACGCACATGTACTGAGTATTTTTACAAGAACTATTTTTACAACAAGCTGACAGAAGAGAGTGAATCACAGGCTGATCGGGTCGCTCTCTGACTCTGATGGATGGACCCTATTGAATATTTGTGAAGGAAATCTTTATATTTTATAAGGTAGAAATATGCAGGAGTTTGGGACGTTTTTGTCAGAATGAAATTTCAAAATAGTCCTGGGAGAGGTACAGTATGTAAGGGTTGACAGGAGTAGCGATAATGGTCAGTGGTCTCATTTTTATATAGTGTCTATTCCACCTTCAAGGCAGTCAAAGGGCTTCACATCAAGGAACCGCTCACCCATTCACACATTCATGCAGGCGAGGCGGGTTAAGTGGCTTGCCCAAGGACACAATGACAGTATTCATTTTTTGAGAGCAGGATTTGAAGCGCCAACCTTTGCATCGGTGGACAGACACTCTACAAACTGAGCTACTGAGTGGTTAAAGTTGTTTGAAATGATAAAAAAGAGGAATAAGAGAACATATACTTGCTATTGACCTTATTTGGCCCCACCTACTTTTGGAAATAAACAAACAAAAAAACAAACAAACATGAAAATCTGTTGCTTGCTACAGTGAAATGCTGCTCAAAATTTCCCACAATGCACCTTGAAAAGTAGTGGGTATCGGTGTTCATCGATGGACCCGTCAATATAGACCACAATGCACTGCAAGAACCGGAAAACAGGTGTTTGACTGGACACAACACGACTGAATGAAGCAGATAGAAGCGTTGGTTTATCTCACTGTTGGTCCTGATTATGAATAAGACTTTCATAAATAAAAAATTGCTGTGAAAAGTTGCTAGTGTTAGCCGCTTACCTCAGACACTATAGAGCCCATTAAAGAGTGCAGGGCTGTGTAGTGAATGAGGCCTAAGTTTTGATCATGCAAATATGGAGATGTCATTGTTTTATAGCTGCTAATGTTTGTTGATGAGGGTAAAAAAAAAAAAAAAAAGGTTTTGCTAAATACCTTCTGTAAATTCTGCTCTCTGTTGCCTCTCTTTCTCTTTCTTTCTTCAAACTGCCTTCTCTGTCTCCAGCTCCTCTGATCTTTTGTGCAAATATTCCGCTTCCCTCCTCCGCTTTTTGTCTGGATTTTGGCCGTACTTTTACATATTTTTGATTTTACATACTCAGTCACAGCTGGAGATTTGGGAGTTCTTCTCTTTGCTCGGTCATGTGGAGCTTTGATCTGTCGTTTTTCCACATTTTATTATTCTGTTGTACAAAAAGCTCTGGATGAAACATGCACAACAACGTGTTTCACTGATGTGTGTTGATGACTGTTGCTACTGTCTGAACAGCTTAGGTCTAATAGCTGCATGAATGGATGGGCATACGACACCTTGAAATAGTAAAAAAAAAAAAAAAAGTCATTGTAAAACATATTGAACATATAAAAACATAGGGAATAATAATAAAAATGTATGTTTGAATATTTATTACAACATTGCAGTATTAACTATATACATATCATTTGCCATATGTAAGTTTAGTTTATTTTTAGTTCATAAAAATGAACCTGTTTATACTTTATACTTTAAGAGCAGTAAGTTGTTCCAGGGCGAGTTCAGAAATGTATCTAAATGATTCAATATTTAGTTGAAGAGCATTAGCCTCTATCATGTCACAGATGTATGCTTTTAAACTCACAAAAACAGAAACCACTGCACTTTCAAATATCAGACTGCTGAAAAAAGTACTTTTCTATTGTTAGAAAAGGTTATCAGGGCGACTGGAGCAGCCACAAAGGCCACGGAAATAGACTAAACTGAAGCATGTTTTTAGTTTTGCTTGCAATTGTTTCACTGAAAAACACGCATCCTCACTGTGAGCTTGCTTCTCCACAAACCTGACTTGTATTTGGCATGGAGGAGGGCCTTGTTCTGCTTGTTTCCATGAGAATATTGTTCCTCTGGCTATAATCGTCTATGGTAATTGTCTACCGTACTTATCCATCTCCATGGAGAATGTTCTTAACTGGTGTTAACCTTCATTTCATCATGTTGGTGATGTGCCGCCTTTCGAACTTAAACACTGTCATTAAGTAGTTAGTAATACGTTATAAAGCCATTACGTGTGTTAAGTTTTACCAGAAAAAGTTTTGCCCTTCCACATAGCAAAACACATGCCTATAAATAAATACTTAAGAAAAATTGACATTGCACTACAAGAAAAACAACATAATTATATTGTGTCCTCATGTAAAATGACTACTACTACTACTACTACTACTACTACTACTACTACTACTATGACTACTACTATTACTACTAATTTTTCCATCATTCGTTGTCAAGCTAACCTTCTTACGGCTGTATCCACCCACCCACTAAAATCACATTCAGCTGACAGTGTAGTGCTGGTGTGGAGCCAAGACTAGAATGAGTAACAAGTGAAAAGCAAGAAATCCTTACAAAATAAAATTAATTAAAAAAAGTAAAATAAATGCATACATAAAAAACTAATCAAAATATAAAATAAATAAAAACAAACAAAACAAAATAAATAAATAAAATAAAACATATATAAGGCTGGTATTTTTTCACTGTGCCCACATAAGCTCTAAGCAGTAACAATACAAGACGTTGAGAACTGCTTTTAGAATGTCTTATTTTCCCTCCTCCTTCTAGTCACGTGACTGATGGTAAGGCTCCCCTCCTCTCTCCTCCTCTCTCCTCCTCTCTCCTCCTCTCTCCTCTGCCCGCTCGGCACACTCTGTGGATATGTCAGGCTAAAGGACGCAGGAGAGGAGGAGGAGAGGAGACGAGGAAAGGAAGCAAGGAAAGGAGGGATATTTTGAAGGAGGGATGTTCTCCGTTTCGCTCAAGTGCCGATTAGGGGTCATCCGTCGCAAAATCAAAGGTAGTGTGAATGTTTGGAGCAGTGACTAAAACTGGAAACTTTTGTATGTTTTTGTAGTGGCCATTATTTGCGTATTATTTTTTATTTTGAAGAAAGCTGGAAAAAATGTATTGTTGTATTTTTTTTTTTTTTATTAAAAATATGTACAAGTTGGAAGAATTTGGTAGATTTTAAAGAGCAATTTTGGTATGCAATTTGTAGACCAGTTTGCCAGGATACAGCTGTTAAGCTAGACTATAAGATTTTGTTAAAACAGGTAAAATATTGGAGCTACATAATTTGAGTTTATCTCAGCTATCAACTTTAACTCTAAATACATCCTTGGTCTTAGTTTAGTCCTCATAAAGGCTTGGTTTAGTTCTGGTCTGGTCTTGGTCTAGTCCTGGTTCAGTCTGAGTTTAGTCCCAATACAGTGTGTGCAAGTAAATTTATGTGAGTTTTCTATATTTGTGATCCTTATTATCAAAGGTAGTAACCCTTTTGTTTGTTCAAAGAGACCAATTAAAGTGTAACTGCTGGTTTTATTTTGTTCGCACACATATATTGTTTGCTTATAAACATTCCTATCTTGTAAATTGTTCTTCTACTTCTTACATTTTTTATCGGTATATTAAAACATTGTATTTTGAACACTACAAATACTACTTCTACATTCACAGGTAACCCTTTTGTTTGTTGAAATAGACCAAATAAATGGTAGCTGCTGGTTTTATAACTCCCATAGATGAATATTGCCATTGTGTCCTTGAGCAAGACACTTAACCCACATTACCCCCAGTGTCTGCGTACATTGGTGTGTGAATGTGTGTGGGAATGGTTGAGCAGAGGTAGTATTTTGAACTCTGAATACTACTTTTACTTTCACTTTCCTTATAGTATTGTAGTATTGTATTGTAGTATTTTGCATGTTGTTGCTTAGAGGCTACAGTCCTACGACTCTGCTGGGTTTGCCTCAGTTTTTCACGGCTTCTGTTCTGAAAAAGTTCTGTCACGCTGTTTACATCCTTTGGCGTTTTGCACTTTCAAACGAGTATTTTCTTCTTCTGTATTGAGAAAGAAGAATGATTTTGGTGCCATTCTCGCATTGGGACATTGGACCACAAATATAACCTGGAAATTTTGTACAAACCTAGTGGGCCGCGGAAATTAACTGTTGTCACGGTTTTGAAATTCTGCTTTTTAACCCAATTTTCCAAGTGTTTGTGTCAGTCTGTTGTAACTGTTTGGGGTTCCACTACCAGCTTGTATCCATGGAGATCTAATTTGCAGGGAATGTTCCACTATTTAACATTGGAAGTATACTATGCAAAACAATAATGTGTCTACTAGAAAAGTTACAGAGTGCACCTTTAAAATGATCAGAATGCACTACATGGCTGCCAGCTGCTGATATATTTTGTTTTGAATTGCTAATCACTATGACAAAAACTCGATGGATATCTTGTGTTTATTCAATTAAAAGTGTTTTACTGCAAAAAACAAGCAAATACCAAAACCCTGAAATGCCCCATGTCTGTCTCCATGGAGATAAATAAGGTCAAATCGTTAATCGTTGTGGCAGCGGTCTCAATTTGTCATCTTTTTGAAACTCAGTATTATCTTGTATTTATTCAATAAAAAGCATGTTTATTACAGCAAACAGCCAAACAACCACTGCCTGAAATACACGCTTTCTGAGTGGGATTGTTTCTTCACAGATCTGACCTGTAAGTTGGACTTGTGCCATTCGCTGCTTGTCTCCATGGAGATAGATGAGTTTAATGTCATACTGTAGAGCATTCCAGGAAAAGCAATAATGCAGTATGTAACCGTAAAAGTTACACAGTACATCTCTAAAATGACAGATACGATACTATGATATATGCTTAGTTTGCATCTGTAATGAGTCATAGAAGTTATTAATTCAAACTTTTACGGCTTAAATCTTATCATATAGCCAAAATAATAACCTAAAATCTCCCAGCAGTGCCAAGAAAAAGTACATATGATAAATCCTGACCCCTAAAAATACTGTTCCAACTTCCATATACTGAACAATACAGTAATTATTGTGAAGGGCCTAATTGCAACAAACAACCAAAAAAACAAACCCTGAAATACACACTTTCTGATTGGGATTGCCTTGTCTCCATGGAGATAGATGACTTTATTTCCATTGTGTAGAGCATTCCAGGAAAAGTGAAATTACCTTTTGGATATTTCATGACAAAGTACAATGTAATCATCCTCACCACAGTTTGCTTTATTGTTTGTATTGCCTGGCTGATTGTGACTATGTTTTGAATTGCACTAGACTATAAATAGATTCCCTGTTGTTAAGACAGTGTCAAAAATGTCTTGTTTTTGTCATTCATTTGCACATTTGAACCAGCCAGAAGGTCTAACACATGACACCTCACCTGTAAGGGCGTGAGGTACTCAGTTTAGCAACAACATGCTCAAAGTGCGCTAAGAGAGAGAACTAGTGCGATTTTTAGGTTTTAGTGAGTTTGTAGTGAATATTTAAATGCATATGGCCATTTCACTACATTTAATATTCAAAATCTTAGGCTGTGTCTGCATGTCCACCCTAGCTATAACTTGATTTCTGTCATAAATAATGATCAGATTGGGCCAGCACAAGTATTTATGGAATAATAATAACCATACAAGTTTTTGTCACGCCGGATATCACGTAAACAGACTGGATTTTTAACATTTTTGTCTGAGATATGGAAATTATCGGTCTGTTTACAACTCGAGCAAAGGTAAGCGGCTGATTCTAGCAACTTTACACAGCAATGGTTTATTTAAGTGTGTTTTATTCATAATCAGGATCAACAGTGAGATAAACCAGCGCTTTTGTTTGCTTCATTCAGTCGTGTTGTGTCCACTACTTCCACAGGACTTAAAAATGGCGTGACCTCTAAATAGTGCCCCCTGTGGACATTCGGACACAGCTTTTGCCTAGTTTTTTATATTTTGGTGAAGCTTATAATTTTACCTCCTGGTTGAACACAGGCAGCAGTTATATATGTACAGAGCGGTTACCTATAGCAACAATAATGTTAACATGGTGCAAAATGTGACATAAGTGCTCAGTGGTTATAATTATACTTTTCAGGGCATCATTATCAAAAGCAGAGATTTTAAAATAGTTACTTTTAAAGGGCATGTATTATGCTGTTTTCCGGTCTGTTATTATGTTGTTTACTCATCACAAACAGACCTGGAGTTGTGTTTTCTTCCATTCGCCAAACTGTGCATTTAGTTCTTCTCTCAAATGGAAAACGCTCCGTTCCACCTTGTTATGTCATGTCATAATACAGGAAGTGCGTACGTTTTTAAACTCCATACACCTTCACTAGAGTCAATGAATAACTCCAAACTTAAAATTGCCCATCTCTACTGAATAAAAGGTAAAAGGTAGCGGTAAACTTGAAAACTACTGCTTCATAACATCACAAAATGGAACAGAGTATTTTGAGCCTTGGACATGTAGACAGACTAATAATGCAGGGTTACTCAAACATGTGTGAATGAAACAAAACACAACTCCAGGGATGTTTTTGAGGAGGTAACAGCATTATTACATGGCTTAATGCTCACAAGAGTCAATTTTGTGTAATATAGGACCTTTAATGTGCCCATTTTAGACATTATTCTGGCTTGTTCAACTCTTTTTGGACTTTTAATATTTCACTTTGGCTGAAATATTACAAATTCAAATCTAGACTTCTAGTTTTTTTCAGCTGTTTTAGCACAATTTTTGAAACTTGTTTTGGTTTGATCATCTGATTCAAACATGTATCAGAACAGGGCCACAAGTGGTCAGAATATTTAGAACAGTTTTGATCAGTTCACACAATTCTGCGGTTCTTGCACAGCTCTCATTCAGACATACATGATCACCGAATTGAGCTTGTTTTTTCAATGCTGCAAGTCTGTTCTAATCAAAGATTCTGTATACAAATGGCATGGCTAACCCACTAGCTGCTATGTTCCAAATAGGAAGTGATCATGGGCACACTTCCGACTCCATTGACTCTGGCTTCAATTCACTTTACATTGGAAAACTGTCGCCCCTCTCTCCATAACTGCTGCTGTCAGGCTCGTCATTTTGGTCTTAAAATGTTCGTATTAACCCGCTCTACATGATCCTGTTTTTAGTTTGCTATTGTGTCCATAACTCAAGATATGAACATTAATAATAGACAAATCAGACGCTTTCTTTCCCAGAGGTCGCTCCCGCTAGTGTTAGCAACAGGTTTGATTGACAGCGTTGGACCGGCTCTTTGGTTGCCACGATACTCGTGGTTAGAATTCCGAATAAGTAACTTGGCTCCAAATTCGCCCATCGATGAGCCTCATTTGACTGAAGGGGGGATGTCACAGTCACTTAGTCCACTTCTTTATACAATCTATTGTGACGCTGTAAAGGACTGGTCCAGACACTTTCAGTATGGGAATTCTAACAGAACAGCAAAAAAAAAAATACAATTTGTGAGCACCAACATATAACAACAATAGATTTCACATGAGTCAAACAGGAAAATGAGTAGGGCTACATAGACACACATAGTATATATCCGGTCATAGGTAAATGTCTAATTTTACATAAAGAAAACATGCATTACAAAGAAGTGTTGATGTATTCACTATTCTTTCAATTTTCTTCAACACATGTGTGAAGTGTGATCCACAGTGAACCAGAGATAGAATTCTGTTTAGCATTTTGCATGAGCTGTTTTGCAAATGTCAGATTTTCAGTGAAGAAATGGGACAAAATGATTGAAAAACACCGCAAATTAATTTTTGGTGAACACAGAAAAGACAAAATCTATAAAAAAAAAAAAAATAAAAAAAAAATTGCTTCTGGGGTGCAGTATTTTCAGGAAGGACCTTACTCACCCAGTTACTATTGTAAAAGGTCATGTTTTTATATAGCACTTTTCCACCTTCAAGGCACTTTACTTCAAGGAACCACTCACCCATTCACACACACATTCATACACCAGTGTACACAGACACTGGGGGCGAGGTGGGTTTAGTGTCTTCCCCAAGCACAGCATTCATCTGTGGGAGCTGGAATTGCACCACCAACCTGTGGATCTGACCGCTCAACCAATAATGTTTACGTCAAGTGCAGGATTTGAACCACCAACATTTGGATCAGTGGGCTCTTGTTGCTTATACTTTTGCAGATTTGACTTGTTTTTTCCTGGTTATGATAACTTAATACATTCCCTGCTCTGATTTAAAAAGCTACTGTTTTCCAGTTTAAATATAAAGTTGTTTTTTCCTCAACCCCTGCATTAGATACTATGGCAACTACTATTCTGTTAGCACATCAAGGTAACTCTTCAAAGTTTCAATACGATGCTAGCATTTCCCTCGGTTATATTTAGACGTTTGCTATTTACTTTACTATAGCAACGCTCCGGGGTTAAACTTAATACATTGTTATTTCTATTGCAGAGAAGCAGTGTTGTTAAAGCAGGTTTGAAGTCAGTTTACTTTGTGTCAGACATTGTTGACTCTGGTAAACAAAACAGCTAATGTAAGGGGAACGCTGAGGTTGCGACGTGACTAACTTTTCAACACGTGCTTTAAAGATACATAGACTTAGGTATAAGTTTTGCAAAATGTAGACAAAAACTTGAACCTTTTAAAGTTTTCAGTTCTGTTCAGGTTTATTCTTGCACATTTAAAATAACTTCAGCTTCATTCCAGCTCCCACAGATGAATGCTGTCCTTGGGCAAGACACTTAACCCACCTCGCCGCCAGTTTCTGCGTACACTGGTGTATGAATGTGTGTGTGAATGTGTGAGTGGTTTCTTGATGTAACCATTTATGTGTGTGACCATTTACCATTTACAGTACAAGCAGAAATAACACCAAATACATAGAAAACAATAAAGTACAGAAATATCCTGTCTAGCTAGTATCATTTTCTGTATATTTTTTATACACTACCAATCAAAAGTTTGCACACACTATTTTATTTTAGTATTTTCTTTACTTCATGACTATTTACATTGTAGATTCTCACTAAAGGCATCAAAACTATGAATGACACGTGGAGTGGAGTAAAAAATAAAATCAAATAAAATCACTGCCTTGCCCTTTCTTGGCATTTCTTGACTCTGGCATTACACACATGTGAAGTGAGAACCATTTCAGGAGAGTTCATCATGAAGCTCAGTGAGAGGAGGCCAAAGGTTTGCAGCTCTATCAACAAAGTAACGGGTGGAGACTTTGAGCCTTTGAATAAATGGTAAATAGTCACATTTTTATATTCAGTCACGTTTTTTTATTTATTTATTTATTTGTTTTATGATTTTCCACCTTCAAGACACTCAAAGCACTTTACATCAAGAAACCACTCACACATTCACAGAGGCACCCGGGGCGAGGCGGGTTATTCGTCTTGCCCAAGAACACAACAGCAGTATTAATCTGATGAGACGTTGTGTGTATTAACTTGACTGGTAGCGCATGTCATTAGAATTTTGGTCTTGTACAATAGTTGTGATTATTGTAATAAGCAGTTTAGAGTAGATGGCTTGTTTCTAAAGTTTCTGAAAAAATATGTTTCATCTGCTTTACCAGCAAATAAATTCTGTATATTTGAGGACACAGATGTTACAATGTCGATGTGTTTTGGCCTTCAGGGAAATCTAACAGGAGACCCATGATCTGAGCATTTTGTGTGTGTGTGTGTGTGTGTGTATGCTTCTCCTTTAGATTAATGACATAAAATAACATTGCTAAGCTCTTACTTCCCTTACTACATTTTGTTGCCATCTGTAAGAGGAACATTACATCAAGAGTGTTCTGAAATTCAATAAACTCCGTGCACAGCCGAACGCTAGCTAGCTCACATGTGTCTCAGAGCTAACAGTCACTTTTATTAAAATTGAAAAACATAAAATAAGCAACTTATTAAAATTCTAGATGATTAAATAAAGACTATTGAATTATTTTTATATGTAGAATACTTCAGTTTGTGGTGTTTTAATAATTAGTATTCCTCAAAATTAGCATTAGCATTAAGACACAAACAAACACAAACATCCCTTTCATTCATTTTATTTGTGTTGTTTTTATCATGATAGTGGCATCCACCCACAGCTCCCTGTCCACTGCTGGATCTTTAAATATTTATTCCTTTTAACATGACTTGGCAAAAACCCCATAGAAACACAATTGAACAGGAAGTAGTGACGCTAACAGTGAGGTTGCCGGGTGCTGTTGTGCAGAGCAAATCCTTAAAGTCCATTTGTTTATAAGGCCAGTACCTGTTTTCAAACCATAAGTCAGGAAATAGTAAAAGCCAAAATAAAATCTGTCAAGCCGGACAAAAAGTTGTAGAAGTGAACGTTTCGCTGCTCATCCAAGCCACTTTGTTCTGGTCAAATCACTGGTGGACACTGCCTTATATCTGTATGAAGGGAGGGGCTAACTACACTGAAACTGAAAACAGCTATTGTGCACTGTGCCTGAGAAATACTTAGCATATTCATACACCCCTTAGTGGCTGTTTTTCATATCTACTGGCAACCTGGCTAGCTCTATTGTTCCCTTTGTTTCCTTTGTTTGCTTTGAGTCAGGAACATGTTTAACTTCGAACTTTTAGCCTGCCTACTTAGTTCTTTCTGACAATGTGATTTTGCACCAGGACACAGAAACAACTGTCTGGGAGAGTGTCGTGCTGTTGTTTTCTTACAGTGCTTGAATCTTTGTTTACCATGATTCTTAGTAACGATGAGTCTGATTGAATGCTTAAAAGTGACCCATAAAGTAGATTCTGTATTAGTTATTAATCAAAAAACTGCTGTGTCAAAGGAGTAGCTTATAGTTCATAGCTTATAGTTTACTTATTTTTTTTCTTACTCAGCAACTTTTCTCAAACTATGCGATATAAAGAGCATTTATCTTCACAAGAATAAATTTAAATCAGGTACAGCCCATTTAAGTGGGTAACATATTTTTAGCCGCCCCTTCTACTTTCCATTAGATTACAGAGGGCTCTCAAATCAGGCTCAGTGCAAACAGCAATCCAATCACAGCTGTTTATTTTTAGCCAAAGACATTTTCTCTCAAATATTATTGTAACATTCAGAATGAAATCTGACTTCTCTCACCTCAGTGTTTGATCTGTTGACTCTGCTGAAGTCCCAAAAGGCACAGTGCATGTCTGTGATTGGCTATAGTATCTTTAAAGAACACATATTATGCAAAACTTTTTGACATTTTAATTATCTTATATTGTTCACGCTTAATCAAAAACACACTTGGAGTTGTATTTTGTTTACACACTTTCATTAACCTATTAATCCAAAGTCATCTTCTCTGGGGACTTAAAAATGCTTTGTTTGCATTTTTCCTGTTTAGTTGCCTCACAGATAAAACTCTAGACATCTACGCAGGTTTTAAGCCCATAAACCTTCAAATGACTTATTCTGTGGTCAAACTGTGTCCACAGTGAACGCATGGCTCTATTAGCTTAGCATTCACGGGGGATAAGGACAGAGGGAGCTCCAGTGCCAAATTGCCTTATTGCAAATGCAGGTGTAGTTTGTAACTGGTGCTTTCCAAATGTAGACATAATTTAAAGTTATTAAATGTGTAATACATATCCCAAGGTGACCAAACGCATGCTTATAAAAGAATTAAACCCCAAGAATGCATCATATGTGTTGTTTAAAGTATAGGTAAAGTCTATGATGGCTAGTATATTTTTGTATGGTATAATATGCTTTTATTTGAACCGGGACAGTGCACAACAAGACATTGACCTTAAAAAAACAGGAAATATGTATGGTGCCAGGTTTAGCATTCAATTCACATTTTCTACATGTGACTTTCCTTTTGTGCAAACACAAGTAAATGTGATTTTGTGTTTCTTTCTTCTTTCTGTATTGCTACAATAATAACATGTAATTTTGTAATAGTTGTGTGTGGTTTTTTTGTTGTTTTTTTTTACACTATTTAGAGTGCATATAACAGGTTTTCATGTTTTTGTCATTCTGACTTGGTACCTGTGGTCAATATTTATCAGTGGCAGATTCAGATTGTGGAATAATAAAATTTAAAAGAAAAGTACAAAATAACAGGAAGTAGTGGTGAGTCCTGAAGCAGAATACCTTTACCTTTTCAGCGCTGAAGATTGCGTCCAAAACCCAGAAACAGGTTATGTGGACGGAACAACTTCTCATTTTTATTTGTCTAATCCTATAATTGTCCAATTCAGACACTTTTTGGCCGTTGTTCACATGATAGTTACTATGCCACAGTTACAGAATTACCTCTATATAAGTCACAGGACCCTGCTCCTGTCCGAACTGTGGCTGGTGCTGAAGATATGACAAATTTATTACCACTGTCCAGATAATAAAGACACAGATCAAGACATGACTGTGAGAGCATACCAGAATAAATATATGTACATGCTGTGAGGGTTAGCCAATAAAATTCTTATGTATCATCTTTGCACAAACCCAGTCTAATACCCCCTCCTCTCCTGCCCCCATCCCTGTACCTGGCTGCAGAGGCAGTGGTGGTCGTGTGTTATTACTTTGGGGCCACACGGGGCGGGTGGGGATGCTGGCTTTAGTGGTCCCTCTGCTGCATACTGATATGGAAATCAATCTACCTGACTCTAACCAACTCTCCCAGGACAAACATGCATAGACCACATTCCCGAATTAGGCAAGATGGCACTAGCATGACCTGGACAGATTTAATGCATGTGTTTATAGAGGGGTGGGCAGGGAGACAACATTATGCTTAAAGGTCCAACATGTAACTGTTTTGGTGAAGGGTCTGCTGCTTTCTAGTCTCCTTGGAGATGTTATTGTTGTGCATGGAATCGTACACAGTACGGTATAAAATATATGTATCTCTCCATGGAGACAAGCAGGTGATGCCACAAAACCAAGTTACAGATCAGATCTGGCAGAGGCAACTCCACTGACAGCCCTAAAAACCTCTGTAATTCAATAAATGCAGGATAGATATGATTAAAGCCATAATTTGGAAAATTCCAGGCAAAGCAATAACGTGGAGTCAAGCTGGTGGACCCTCAACCAGAAAAACACCTTTAAGAAGTACTGTAAAATGATATTACTCAAGTAGATGTAAAAGTGCTAGAGGGAGTAAAAGTCCTGCATTCTAAAGGCTGGTACCCCTCCATATGGTAGCTCCAATGTTTTGTTTTTTTCCCCCAATAAGAGTTTGTGTTAGCCTCTAAATATCACAAATTATTCTAAAAACAGGGCTGTTTTGGCAACTGACAAGCACCTGACCACCTGAGTAATACCAGAGCCTCCTTATAAACCATTACCACATGTAGAATTGTTTAGCCTGGTTGTAAATGTAGCGATTAGTCTTGTCTTAAATAATGTTAGACTGGTATAAACTGTATATAGTCTAAATACATATTTCATACTGTGGTCTCAAGCAGACCACAAATCCTACATACATTAGTGAACATCAGAATTCCTAATTGAGCTGCAAAACATTTCAGAATTCAGTTGTGGGATTTGTAGTTTAAGAGCGCTCTCACACCTGTTAGTCTGGCTAACTGGTTTGTTGGGGGTAAAGTTGAAAAATGTTTGCAGTTTTCATTTGGTGCGGATCACCAGACTTCAGCTGAAACAAAACGCACAAAGAGAACACTCCTTGTCTGAGGTGGCGCTGCATCGCAAATAGTTCAAGAAACGACAACAAAGTAGAAACTACGTTCGCCCACTGGCCAGAGGAAAGTCCCTACCTGATCTGTTACTTGTCAACAAAAGTTAAGCTGCATCAGATTTTTTGCAAAGATTGGATTTTGCATTGGATTTTTACAAATTTACCAGACATATGCGCTCCACACTGGGTCACTGAGGAGAAAATGACTTCAGAGGATGTGACGGCTGGATGGTACGAGCGAGTGAACAAAACACACTGTTATGATAAGTTTATTACCACTGTCTGGGCTATAAAGACATGGTTCAAGGTGATACATGACTCCACAGGCTCGAGCATTGTACCAGAATAAATACATTATTTTACTTTATGAGCTCCTGTAACTGATTAACCTGTCATCTACACTGTTTTTGTGATCGGTCCCAGAAACTGATATTTTTATCTGGTTGTATGAAATAACCACAGTCATTCATTCCCTCCTCACTATATGTCTTATCACGGCCTATTTCTTCCGTGTTGATTGTCATTCTGGAGTTTATTTTGTTCATCCTCAGTGCACTGTGGAGGCTTCTTTGGATCAAAAAGTGCAAGCTGGGACACTGACATCACAAGTGAACCTCACTAGAGTCCACTTGGAGACACACCTCCACCTACTGACCCAGACTTAAGGGGCGTTACCTTAAAAAATGTACACAGTACTTAAGTACTGTTTAAAATTAGTGTATTTTAGGGTAATTTTTTACAATGTACATGTTCATGTACACTGTACATTTTTTTTTTAAACATTACACCATGATAATCTCGCATACCTGTTGTAGTTTACCACACAGACATTATAATCCGACTAAAGTAAAAGTCACGGTGACATTGACGGCAGCATAACAAGTTCTTATAAAAGGCTGAGATATGAAGAACAGGAGAATGTGACAAATATTCATGGACTTTGAGAGAAATCCTGCAGACACATTAGACACAGTGAAAAGACATAGGAGACAGCGGGGACAGAGAGGACAGGGAATACAGACCCACTCAGATACTTAACACAGGAAGGAATGTCAGTGTATGGACCAGTGTTTTCAATCACTGCAAACTTTTCTGGCTAAAAAGATTTGACAGTATGCACACATGTGACCGAATATTAAATAAATGCATCTGTGAGCTAAAGTGGAACTACACAAACATTAAAACAGGACCATTTTTTGCCACTAGAGATTCTTGCATATTTTCACAAAATTAGATTTTTTTCTTCTAAATTTTTCCAACAAACACCATGACTGTGAACTAAGAGTACCCTGTAGGTATTTGACCGCAAACCAGTCAGTGCTGAGCAGCACACAGCTGTTCACTCACAACACAGAAATGACTGCCACTGTGAGAAGATGTTGAACATTTGCAGACAACAAAGCTGTAATCCTTGCAACAAAGTAACACCACCACCACACGGCTGTATGTTTAGATTATTTTACTATTTCCTGAATTTTTCTTTGGTGTTGGTGATTATCTTGAAGTTGCTGTGAAAGACAGGTACAGTGTAGAGATTTTATAACAGATTCATCAAGGATCTATTATGGTAGAAATGCACAATTAAAAAAAACAAAAAAGAAAAACTTAACATACAATAAGTTGTGAAATTGCAACTACTCAACTTTATTCTGTCCTCTGCAGAGACCATCTTCATTCATGGTTGGGAATGCGGCAAAAATTGAAGAACAGGTGGGCGGAGTTTGAGTTGGCACAAGAATATTTCCAGTGCTATTGGTTGATACCAGAGGAAATGTCATGCATTGCGATAGCTGTCCACTTTTCGCCTCAAAATGTGTCAGAGAAAAGTTACGGAAAACCTGCGATGAATACGAGTGGCGACAAATATAATTATTCCCTGATAAATGTAGATGATGTCAGCAGAAAACAAGCACCTCCCTCAGTGAAAATCTGTCAACTATACCAAAAAGGCTGTTGGCCCATCGCGTACAGTGCAGCTCTATTTGAAATGTGGTTGTGGGCGGAGTTTAGGGTTAGTCTCAGTTTAAACTTAACAGAAATTTGACTTTTCTTAAAGACACACCAAAACGTCAAGGTGTTTCCCATCACACTGGTTGAAAATCAATAGTGTGGACTATATTATGGCATGGTATTTTTTTTTTTTCATTTGTCCAGGAAAAGGAAAGATGCTCATGCCAGGTTGTAGCATGAATAAAAATATACACCTACAGTCCCTGAGCAGGTTGGTGGAAATACTGAAAAGTGGAATATGGTGTGTATATAGATAAACTGAACACAAATCAATTAAAACAGATGTTACCTACACACATACACACACATACACTTTCTGCATTCTACTGATCATTCAAATCACATTCCTCCCTGCTGTGTACAAACTTATTTAGAGAGCAGCCACTTCTTTGTCAGATATGCAAACATTTGAAAATCTGCAGGTTAAAATCTCTGTTGGCAAATGCTTCCAATGACTCACTGCAGCAGAGAAAAATAAAAAAAAACTGAGCTGTTTTGTAAATAGTCGCAAAATTTCAATCCCACTCTAATTCTGTGCTTTAATGATGAATTCAAGTCACGTAAAGGTGAATTGTGTAACTTTTCTGTTGGGGAATCTGTGACATTCTAGTCTTCATTATGTTTTCTAATTTTTGTTTTTATTTTTTTTTTGCCAGGCGTATTTCACACCATGGTATTCAGTTTATATTTATATGTAGCTTGCATTCATTCAGATCCATGAACAAGGACATGTCTGACTATGAATGGACTCGCCTCTCTATAGATTAGACCAGTAACTTAGTCTGAAGTCATCTCCTGCTTGTCTCCATGGAGATAGTTAAGTTTATACTTTGGAAAATTCCAGGCAAAGCAATAACATGACAGAAAAGTCAAAAAGTGCCTAATTTGAACAAAGAGGTGTATTCTGGCAGAGTAGAAAAGTTTTTAGCCCTTTCACGTTTTTTTTTTTTTTTTTTTTTTTAAGAAACATGGTTATGGGTCGCCTGGAATGTTTCGCAGTATGCATAAACTTAACTCTTGCTTAAAGCTGGTATTATTACTCAAGAACGGTGGCGTCAAACTCATTTTTACCGAGGGCCACATCAGCAAAATGACCGCCATCAAGGGTGTAACTGTGCAGCAGTGTAAATGTCACTAAATGTAACCGAATGTCGATGTAGACTGTACTGACCCCACCTCATAACACAAAAAACATACAGGTTTTTCTCCTCAAAGCACAAACTTGTATTCACCTTCACCTTTCTTCTTTCCAACTTCCTTCCACATCAACAATTTTCCTCTTCGTGAACATTTTGTGATGATTATTTGCAAATATTTCTCAGTTCCACTTGCTGGGAAAATCTCATTTGTTTATTGTCAGTGCACGCATTAAAGCAGTATAGACTTAAAATGACAGTCATGCCTTTTAATTTATCTTCTCGCGGGCCACATAAAATGACATGGCGGACCGCATTTGGCCCCTGGGCCTTGAGTTTGACACATGTGCTCAAGAATATGCATACAGTCTGAGTGTGAGTGGGGCCACCTCTCCACAGATCTGACTTTTAATTGTGTGTACTTGTTTACATGGAGATAGTTTAATGTCATACTGTGGAATATTCCGGATAAAGTAAATGTCCGACCCTTCATTGGGAAAAGTTACACCGTGCATGTTTAATGGTGGTTTTAGTGGATGTGTTACAGCTAATACTAGATAACCTTTTAAGTACAGATCCAAGAGCTGTACTTTGTGAATACTTTGAAGTTATATATTTTCCAGTACTGACCTCTGACCTCTGTATAACTTGAATCTTTCTTAAGACAAACACAATCATTCCAAGCAGACGTAACACAGTATATAAAGTCCTGTCAACTCATTTCATCCAATCTCACCAACAGACCACCTCCAAAGCACAGAGGACATGTCGGCGTTATATCTGCCTCCTCTGACACAAGTGCTGAGCCATTACCCACAATGCAGCGGGAGATTTATACACGTTTCAAATGCCCGGGCCTTACGCAGAGATCCAGGTGCACAGGCAGATAACAGTCAGCGGTGACAACAACAGCTGCTCATGCCATTCAAAACCAACTTGTCGTCTGTGGTGTTTGGAGGTGGAATGAAACTACAAGATGTTTTATAGTGTCATAAGAAAACATAACAATATTTAAAGGTGCGCCGTGTCACTTTTCCACGAGCGTCCGGAACCTGTCTAAGTCACTGGGCAAATTGGGTTTTTTCGATTTCATTTTCCTCCTCTCCAGACCGTGTTATCAAATGTCATTGGCTCTGTCCCCGGCCAGTCTGGGAGATTTTTATAGCCATGAAAACACAAACTGACCCAGGCGTCTTAATGATGTAGTTTATTTTTGTATTGTCCCGGAAACCTTGAAATAAGGGTAACAAAATAAGAAAATATATTTATACTTCCAGTCAAAAGTTTGGACACACCCCCTCATTCAATGTTCTTTTTTTCTTTCTTTATTACTACTTTCTGCATTTTATATCCACACAGAAGACATCAAATATATACCATCTATGGAATTATGCAGCAAAGAAAATAAATGTATACTTTTTAAATATATAGTTCATATTCAAATCCTCAAAGTAGCCACTCTTTGCTCTGTTGAAAAATATTGAGCAAAACCATTTAACTTTTTTTCTTCACTATGTTCATATTAATTCCATATATATTGCTTCATATATTTGATTGTTTTGTATCTAAAATGTAGAAAGTAGTAAACATAAAGAAAAAAAATAACTCAACGAAATATTTTTTGACAAAGCAAAGGGTGGCTACTGTGAGGATTTAAAAATGTATTGAGTTATTTAACTTTTTTTCTTTGCTACATAACATATAACATGCAGAAAGTAGTAAAAAATAAAGACAAAAAGAACATTGAATGAGATGGTGTGTCCAAACTTTTGACAAGTAGTGTTTACCTACCTCCATGGAGTAATAAGTCCACCCATTCCTTCACTAGACAAGCTCCACAGTGTACCTTTAATTACAGTGGACAAATAGAGTGGAAAGTGAAAGTGGGACAAAACCAAAAACAAAAGGGTCACCAGTTCAAATCCTGCGTATATTACTTACTCTTTTTGACTATGTGTGTTAGTGGCATTGCTTTAGTGGCAGTGATTTGGCAGGTGGAAAAGTTTTAAGAACCTGGTGCACGTAGCTGAACCAGAACTCCTGTAGACCTCAGAGTTTTGGATTGAATATAAAGTTTGCACTACCAAAACCAGGGCTAGTTTTGAGTTTGCGGATGTCGCCTCCCCTGAGTAACAGAAGGCGTCCTGTTTACTCCTCAGTCTGTAACACAATTTACAACCAGGGCGCTCTCTTTCCTCGCAGAGAAACAGTGTGATTTAAGCCCCATGTTTGAGCATCTGCTGTAGGAACATGCCTCGATGCGTTTCATGTGTCACTGTGATTTGGGGATTTGAGTCGTAAAGTTGGACCAGTTACATTTTATTGTTAACGTTGTTTCTTCAAAATCCAACAAGTGCTCCTCCCTCATGAATAAATAAATACATAAATAAATAAAGAAACAAATAAATAAACCAATTTGCAGCATCAGCCCCTCCGATCAACACTGATGCACACGCCGCGCACATCATCTCACCTGTTTCAATTCCAACTAGCAGCTCTTCCTGGTCAGGTTATATTAAATTAAAACTCTTCAGACAGACCAGTGCCTCCAGTTAGCATCACACCCCCAGGGAATGTTGATGACACCAGCTGCAAAGTATCAATAAAACACCAATTTTCTTGTAACGTTCTTTTGACACATGCTAGCTCAAAGCTCTACAACCTGCACATTACCTCGTCTCCCTCTAACCCGCTCTGCTCCTGGGGAATAAAAACGTGATTCCTCTTCCGATTCTAACCGTGTGCTCAGCGAATACCTTTATACGAGTTACTTTGTGCGGAAATCCCCCAGAGAAGCTTCTGTTGCAGGAATCAATGGGGCAGAGTGTTGGGGAGAGATAAGGAAGCCTCACGTAGCGCTAATAGCTAAAGGTGCTAGACGGGTACTGTGCACTTTGCTACCTTACTGCATTGTTGTTTGTTGGGGGTTATCTGCGGAGGGTTTGCAGGGAACACGGATTACATCATATCTGAATCTCATTAAAGAGGGTTTTAAGCACTGAATGCGAGTCGTAGAAGAAAAGATGGCCTCTTGAGTTAGCAGTTTGCATTAGCGCCGTATAGCTATAGGCGTATATTGTCTTACTTTCATTGTCACTTATAATTGATTCACCAACTATGCAGAATAAACAGAATCAGTTTGCAGTGATATAAAGTTTACAGTGGTATACAGTTGTTTCAGTTAGACCAGAGCAGAATTTTGCTGTCACGGTAAACGCTAACAACAACTAGCATGCTAACAGTACTTCCTGATTATCGGACAATGAACGTTTTATATGCAGAAACTCTGCAGCGGACTTATTTTGCTTATACAATATATCTGTACTGGATCAAGACACATTTTGCTCAAACAGGTTTTAAACAGGCCTTTAATGAATCAGCTATGGAAGTTAGAATAATCCACGTTATATTGACAGATTTTTAAAAATTATTATTTTGTATGAAGATTGCTACGAATCAGAAACAATTGAAGATAAAAAAAAAAAAGATGGAGGAAAGAGACAAGCTAGCTTCAAATGTACTTAAAATAACTAATATTATTTTTGACTAATTAAAATAACTTAAATATGTAAATGGAAACATATATATATATTTTTCTGTATATCTTGATTGCTCAATGAAGTGGTCGGTCAGACATTTTGAAAGCTCAGAAACTCACAGAATACAACATGACCAAAATATGTGAAAAAAATAAAATACAAAATGAATCAAACACAACCTTACACCACGCATTCAAACTTGATAGAACATAAAATGTAGCTTTAGCACATCCCAGACTGTGGAGCTGTGGAGAATCGGAGCATTAGAAATCCCCACTCACTGTGCCCTGTGGTGCTAAAGAGTGCTCTGACTTCTTTTTAACATCATTCCAGTTAAATTACATTTGTGAGTGGGTCATACAAGGCAGTGTGGGCGCCAGTGTGTTGAAACTTTGGATTAGACTTTGTACTGGCTGTAATGTATTGTTTTGTATTTTAATGCCACAGTTTCAACAATATCAATCATTCCTGGTAGATAATTTTCTCTATCAACATCTTTACGCAAGGTTATAGAGGACAGAGAAAATGACAAAACGAAAGTTTCCAAAGTGAAAATGTATGTTAAAAATGTGAGGAAAATGAAGTTCTGTCTTCTGTCTACCTTTAGTGATGTGACATTTGTGAATGAGTCGGCTCTTTTGAACGGTTCCTTAACGTGAACAGTTTGAATCAGATCTTATTTCTGAAAAGCTGAATCTGATGACAATGCATCATTTGAAAGGGTAAACCATAGACTGTATATATAAATTCACATAGCTAACCTGCTAGCCGCTGCATTCCAAATAGGAAGTGATCGTGGACGCACTTCCGGCTCCATCAGGCTCCATCAGGCTCCAATTCACTTTACATTGGAAACCTGTCGTCCCTCTCTCTATGACTGCAGCTGTCAGGCTCATCATTTTGGTCTTAAAATGTTCCTATTAACCGCTCTACATGATCCTGGCATTTTTATTTCACTATTGTGTCCATAACTGAAGATATGAACATTAATAACAGGCAAAACATGTGCCTTGGTCATTCCTCCCTGTGATCAGTTTGTTGTTAAAATGAGTTCTCACATTGGCTTGTATCATATAAATAAAGATGAAAAGTGCCTGTCTTTTGAACGACTTGTTGAAATAAATGGATCCAAAAGAGTTGGATCACGTAAAAGAGCCAAAAGACCCATCATTAGTCCTCATATTGAGATAGTAAAAGTTTTCTTACATTAAGTTTTTGATTACTTTTAAGTAGATAAACCTTGAACTGTGGACTTCAGCACTGGGAGCTGTCCATGGTCCTGAATGAGGCATATAGCATATTTTTTTTTAAATAGTTTTTGTGGAGATCAACCAGGAACTACTACTACTGCTATTACAATTATTAATGTTACTACTACTGCTTCTCCCATGACTGTATATACCTTTCAATACGCTAATACTTCAATGTCTCTTTAAACTGCTTTTCGCTTGATATTTGACACCTCTTCACTTCACACAGACTTAACACAAACTGCAGTAGACCAGCAGGACTCCCAATGTCCTTCCTTTTGTGCAGGTGCAGACATAAAGTGTGACTCTTCCTCCCCAGGACAGGAGCAGAGCACCTGTCCCTCTGTGGTGGAGTGTGTTCTGACGCTTTTAGCCTCTCCTTGTGAAACATGGTGGGATCCGGTTGTAAAGGAGATTCTTCACGGTTCAAAATACAGCAGAGTGACTACAGTTCAGAGTCTGATTCAACAGTGGAGGAGAAATTATGAGAGAACTGTGGACTTAAAAACAGGAGCTGTCCATGGCACTGAACAAGACATAGATTATACATGCAATACTCTATTACTACTAATATAACTACTACTACCACTATTATAACTGCTATTACCCTTACAACAATAGCTGTTACTACTGCTACTTCTACTACTATGAAAAGTGCTATGTATCTACCTTTCCAAAACACCAACATAAGACCAGGAGAACTCCACACTCAAGTGTTTTAAAGTGTAGCTCTTCATCCCAGTGACATGAGCAGCACCTGTCCCTCTGTGGTGCAGTCTGCTCTGGTGCTTTTAGCCTCTCCTTGTGAAACATGGTCAAACGCCGAGGTCAGGCTTAAAAAGGCTCTAGGGCAGTCTACAGCAGAGTGTAGTAAAGTGTAGTAAAGTGCAGAAAACAGTGGGCTGAACTGTGGATTTCAGCATCTGGAGCTGTCTGTGGTGCTGAACAAGGAGGAGTTTAAAACCTTTTATTTCTCATTTTATTTTTGACAATGCTTAATTACTACTACTACTACTACGACTACTACTACTACTACTACTACTACTACTACTACGACGACTACTGCTACTACTACTACTACTATTACTTCTATTACTATTACCACTGCTTCTATGACTACTGATGTTAGTACTATTCCAAAAAACTTTATTTTGTCTTCTTTTAACATTAACAACTTAGACAATACAGTACAGCTATTACTATCACCACTACTATGATTACAACTAACTACTACTACTCTTACTATTGTTACTACTAATACTATAACTACAACTACTATTACTATTACTACTTTTGCTACTAATGCTGTTACTAATACTACTACTACTGCTTCTAGTATTTATTGTAGTGACTTTAGCCTGTCCTTATGAAATGCTGCTAAACTCCAAGGTCTGGTTGTGAGGAAAAGGTGCGCTTGGATTAAAAAGGTTTTATATAGATCAATATACAGCAGTGCAAGTACAGTTCAAGCCATGATTCAAAAGTAAAGTGGAAATAATGCAATGAAACTGTGGAGTTCAGCACCTGGAGCTGTCCGTGGTTCTGAACTGTAGAGTGTTTTAGGAGTTCAGTTGGGAACACCCACCACTGTTGCTTAGTCATTTGCTCAATTGGCTGCATTGAGTTTTATTGTTGTTGGATGGTGGTGTAAATGTAAATGTGCTGTATCTAATTAGTGCTGTTTTAAAGCAACACTGTGTAGCTTTTCTAGTGGGGTGATGCTATTGCTTTGCCTGAAATCTTCCTCGGTGTGGCTTTGAACATGTCTGTCTTCCTTTTGTTCAGTTCTGGTGTTTGTATTGCTGAAACAATATCTTGAAAAACATGCATTCTGACCTTTAATTTGGCTTGATGGCATCACCTGTTGGCCTTGATGGAGATGGATAAGTTTAATGTCAAACACTGGAACATTTCAGGCCAAGCATGTCTCCTTGGTGGCAAGTAGGTGGGGGAGCAATCAACTTTCTTTAACACATTGCATATACAGTATATATATATAACTATATATATATAACTATATATATATATAATATATATATATATATATATATATATATATATATATATATATATATATATATATATATATATATATATATATATATATATATATATATACATATATATATACATATATATATATATATATATATATATATATACTATATATATATATACTATATATATATATATATATATATATATATACTATATATATATATACAATATATATATATACTATATATATATATATATATTATATATATATATATATATATACTATATATATATATATATATATATACTATATATATATATATATATATACTATATATATATATATATATACTATATATATATATATATATATATATATATATATATATATAGTTTAATTCCAAAATGTACAAAATTTTCTCTTTCTGCTGTTTGCTGTTGTCCCATATTCACTACTATTTTATTTTTATTTTTATTTTACTACTTTCTACATTTAGTTATATATGGAACATTGCAGGCAATACAATCTCCAAGGAGACAAGTGGATGGCAGGCCCTTACATAATGCACCTTTAGATTAAAATAGTAACAAAACTGCAAATCTCCTTTTGTGCAGTGACTGTGAACAAAAGTCCAAAGATTCAGGGCTAGGACTCGATTTCTCTGTATTGTAATGTATCTTGTACAGACATGTTGCTCAAACAAATAAACTTAACTAAACTAAAATATCAAATATACAAATGAAGAAAGATAATTTTTTTTCTGTACTACATAATTTCATATTTATTGCTTCATATATTTGATGTCTTCTGTGTGTAACTAAAATGTATAAAGTTGCACTGAGTGAGGGGGTATGTCCAAACTTGTGACTAGTCGTGTAAATCCTTATCATCTAAATACATTTATCAGTCGGCTAATACAGATTTTGGTCTACAGACTCTACTCGACTGACTACTGAACTAAACTGAAATAAGGTCTGTGTAGAGGCTTACACGTCGTACAGTGTGAAGGTCAAATGCTGTTGTTCTTCTTTGGCCACGTTGGGCTTAACCTGGCCGGCACAAACAGGCCATGTCCTGCTGTGTAATCTGATCCACAGTCCACTGATCTGACACATCTTCATCGTGCCTCTGTATAGAAGAACAGAACCCAGACCCTATACAAACAAACTGATTCACTGTTCACTTCATCTGTGTCCCACGAGTCAATGATCAACAAACATCAAACATCATCAAATAAAATAAATGTTACAGGTATCACAGCAAATACTGATCGTGTTTATGAGTGAGTGTCATGGGGACGATGTTTTGAACACAGTCACTCATTAAAATGTTGGAATTCTGTGGAAGCATCTAGACTATGAAACAGCGCCCTCTGCCTGTCAGATCCTCTCAGACTAGACTGAAAACTCACCTTCTCTCCCTGGCATTTAATATTAGCTAGACATGATCTCTTGATGTTTTTCTGTGTCATGTGACCTGTTTTTTTTTTTTTTTTTTTTTTTTTTTTTTTTTTTTTTTTTGAGACTTTTATTGTGAAGCATTTTAGGCACCTGAGGTTGAATAAAAAAATAAAATAAAAAAATAAATAAAATAATAATAATAATAATAATAATAATAATAATAATAATAATAATAATAATAATAATAATAATAATAATAATAATAATAATAATAATAATAATAATAATAATAATAATAATAATCAGTTGCTAATTTAGTATAACTTAAAAAAAAACAAAAAAACCCAAACAAACTACACGTTAATGAGATGCCAAGGGAACAACATTTCCATAGAAGGTCCTCCTCCGGGCTGAATAATAGTCAGGTTTATGGAGGTGCAAGCCCGCTTACAGTAAGTTTGTCACACAACCAAAAGGAAATAATCATGGTTTTATATTGGCTGTAATTTCCCCTCAAAATATATAAGATAAGTCTAAAAATATATATAAACATGGTACAGTTGTTTTATTGCAAACAAACAAGCAAACAAACAAAAAGAATTCTGTCAACTGGAAAAAATGTTTTTAGTGAAGCCGTTTTACCACTCATTCTGGAGGCTTCTTCACTTCTGACAGAGTTCTGCATGTATCTATATGCAGGAAGTACAGTAACTACACTGAAACTAACACACTGTAGTAGTTTACAGTAAGGATCTCTCTGTCATTAACTAAATCCATTGAACTATCCTACTGTCCCATGTCGTTCAAACCCCTAGTGTGTGATTTACCACTAGGGGCTTGAACCTAGCATGCCCATATTTTTTGTTTTGTTTTGTTCATTTTGAGCTGCAAATTGGAGACATTATTATTATTATTATTATTATTATTATTATTATTATTATTATTATTATTATTATTATTATTATTATTATTGTTATTGTTATTAAGTAAATGTAGCACACCTCTCTTTGTTTGCTTGCCCTGTCCATTAGTGTGGATGCTGCGTTTGTGGACACCCCGTGGAGTGGCCAGATTGTCCTCACAGTTTAAATGACCCTAACAAACGCTGACAAATCCTCCCCTGGGAGAGGACAGTGAAGGCAACATGAGCCCACAGCTATTTGGGCCCTAACTAGGTCACTCCAACCATCATACTACATGTGCTTTTAAGAAGTACTCACATCTACTCCAAATATGAAGTACTTTTTGGTAATCTGACAGTGGTACTGCTTTTCAGTATGGCAGCTATAGCAAAATAACTAATAAAAATTTGTTTTACCTTTTACCTTTTCAGGTTTTAAACATTCCCAATTTGTGTGCATTTAAGGTAAATAAATCAGAATCATCAATAATTAACTCCAAATTTGAAAAAAAACAAACAAACAAAACAAAAACAAAACGAAACAACAACAACAACAACATAAAACAACATAAAACAACAACATAAAACCAGGTCGTCGTTGAAAATGAGAATTGGTTCTCAACCGACCTACCTGGTAAAATAAAGGTTAAATAAATAAATAAATAAATAAAACAACAACAACATAAAACAACAAGTAAAAAAAAAAAACTTTCTTGCCTTAAAACATTCAAAAGTATTCACAATATTCATCTTGATTTTGTTTTTGGATGTAGTAATAATTTGTGTTTTATAGTAAGAGAGAAAATTTTACAATAAATAAATAAATAATTAAAGCATAGTATAATTCATAGAGAGTTCATTTATTTTACCAAGCATTTACTGTACGTTTTGGCATTTCAAATACTATAAATGAATCAGTCCATTGATGAGATTTTTGACAGAAACATGAACTGGTCCCTGGTCCCATGTTTCCTTGGAGGTTTTGTGGGGCAGGCGTGACATTTGGGGTGTGTGGCTGCTACACTCATTTGCATTTAAATGTGTGATTTTCCTGGTGTGGAGCGGCTAAACTAAAACTGGAATTCTGCAAAAATAGAAAAAGCTGCAAATAAATGATTAGAATGACACTACTTACAAAATTACACATTAAATCCAATGAACCACAGCTCAAGTTTTTCCATTTTTCAATCTAATCTAATAAGGGAATCTGACTTCCAACAACCGACCCAGCAACATGAGTTCTTGCAATATTTTTTATGTCGCCGGTGCTTCTGACCAATCACAGAACAGCATTGTAGTGTAGGTGGAGCAAAAGGTGAAGCGCCCAAGCAAACCAAAACAAACATGACGACTCCTACAGACGTACTTCAGCCTATTATAGTAAAAATACTTTGTGCATATGTGAACAGGCAAGGTGGATTTCCCCACTGAGGGACTAATAAAGACATATCTTATCTGTTTAGTTAGCCGTCTTCCTCAGAGTGGTCATGTGATGTTGCTTGTGTCCGGTCTGCTGATTTAAACAGGTTTTGGCGCCCTCTTCCTACCGGTGAAGGCAGGACGACAGCGCCATCTGCAACCCAACAATATCCCAGGTGTGTGGTAGTAAAAAAGCCCCCTCGTCCCGGTTTAAAGTCTTAAAGTCTGTTCTGCTTTGTGTTTGGTTACTTGTGTGCACATCTTTGTTGTTTCCTTCTCACATTCTGCCTAATTTTCCTCTTTTTATGTACTGCATGCCCTCCCTGTTTCCCCCGTGTATATTTTATTGCGAGGGTATTTCGTATATGAAGTTATTTTTGCGCTCTTGTTCTATTTTATCTTTTGGGTGGATGAGTAGTTGCCTGACTTTTCTGTATAGTTTTCTGTACGATTGCTTGAGGAAGAGCACTAGTGAGCAGTCCAAACTGTCAGGTATGAAAACAAAACTAAACCTTGGTCTGGAAAAATAATCTATTTAAGTATATTAATCTTTGCTTTTCTCTCAACTGGATGTAACTAAAGTTTAATTTGTGTATTTCGTTCCGATGTCGTGACACTTCAGATTCAATTATGTAGACCAAAATATTCATAATGAAAACCAAAAATCAAATTAAATCAAAATCTGAAAAAGCTAAAAGTTCATCCTAGTGCCCCTGTCATTAATTTTGGTCCACATATTTCATGAATACCAAAGACAGGAGGTACTATCCAGACAAATACAACATCTGAAGTTACAGCTCCCTAAAATACCAACCCTCCGGAGAACAAAGTAATATAAAAGAATGAATAATAGGACCTGTAACATGTCCTCACTATATTTATTTTATTGATTGCTGAAGTCTCTTGCACAGAAATGTTTTATATTATTTTAGTAGATACCCGCCGTCTCCATGGTGACAGTGTTTATACCTCCCACTGTATTTATCCCTCGCTCTCTCATAACAGTAGATCCTGATTATGCTAAGCTGCTGTTCCATACTTCAGGTTGGTGGAAAAATAGACTGCAAAGAGAAGTGGGATGCATATAGTATTGATTTGAGTGGCATTTTTATATTTGTATAAGTTGTGAACTGATCTGAGAGTTTAACACTGAGCGGGGTGAATACAGAGAAATGGGATTAGAATTGTAAATGGTGAATTGTATAAGGTGAAAATGTGTCTCTGGAAAATTTAAATTCAAGAAAACAAAATGCTTGACTTAAAAGTAATGTTATATTTTACTTTATTATTATTATTATTATTATTGTTGTTGTTATTATTATTACCATTATTATTATTACTGAGAAGGGATTTTTGAAAATTAGATGGAGCTACATTGCATAATAATGTAACCCCCATCATATTTTGACTGGATGTGCATGAAACTTTACCATGTCACTGTGTGTTTTTATGTAAAATAGAAAAAAAAAAATATTCTGTCACTGTCTAATGGGAGGAGCTAACTACACTGAAACTACACACCTATTTGTTTAACAGTTTTTGTTTGTTAGCTAGGTGTGAATTGTGGGTGAGTCAATAGACCTAGCGTACAAATAGAAACTATAAACAAATAGGTGTGTTTGTTTCAGTGTTGTTAGCTCCGCCCTTCAGACAGATATAAAGACGTGTCCAGCTCTAATCTGACCAGAACTGAAGAAGCAGTTTGGAGCAGCAAAACGTCTTCACTCTATAACTTTTTGTCCAAAGATACAGACTCGAGAAAACAGTTCAACAAAGTTTATTAACAATACAAAAAAGTTAAAGATAATTGTCGGAGCAAGTGGTGGAAGGCTGGGTCGGCGGTGGGCGTTCGGGCACAGGTCGTTGATAGCAGGGTCGGGCGCTGGGGTGTTTGTACCGGTTGAGGTGAGCTGGGTCGGAGGCAGAGGTGCACCGATAGTCCAAGGAGCAAAATCTGGCAAAACAAGAAAGACCAACTGAGTATGGAGAGCGCAGCACAAAAAACGAGACTGAGCCAAGTGGACTGTAAACACGAGGATATACTGACGAATCCTCAGCCTCTTAGTACTCCACAAGTGAAGGCTTGATTGCTTGATCAAGTGCAGGTGTGCGGAGGTGGTGCCAGAGTCTCCGCCCAGCTCCAGACTCAAACACAGAAAGGAGGGAGGAGACAGCACAGAAACATAAGGACAGACAGGACTCATGACACAATGTAAATATTTAAGATTATACTCTTCATAAATACGTCTTTCACATTATGGACCCATTCAAAACATTGTCTTAACTGTCTTAAAAAATGAAACTGTAAAAATGACTGAAACATCATAAACAACTGTGTGGAATTAAAGAGGAACAGTAACTAGATGAATCCACTTTCACCATCTCGTTGAAACACTTAGCAACAGTTAGTGACATATTTATAACAAGTTTTAAAAATGTCTCTCACTGAAAGAACTTTGATAACCTCTACAAACACATTAACTCAAATCCAATGTTCTATTTGATTCAACTTAGAATTATAATTATTTCCTAGTCCAAATGCCCTGTCGCGTTACCTTAACATTGCATTTTGTTGGTTGCTAACCTTTGCTCCCCTCAGACTCTCATTAAATCACTAACAAACGGTTTCAAGTAGTGCTTAAACCGAGTGTCTTTTGAGATACTGCATTGCCACTGGCCACGTTTGTACAGCAAAGAGCAGTGTGCAGTTTAACAAGCTTTCCACAAATGATTCTGAGTGGACGAGATGGAAGCTCTTAGAGTAGCTTGAAGTGAACTTGTCTTGACCCCAAAACCCTGTCAGATCACTCTTATCCCAGTCAGGTCAAAGAACATAATTAATTAAATAATTAAATAATTACTATATCGATTTATCGTTCAGTATATGAATGATGGAACAATATTTTTTGGGGTCACTTTTCATTGTGTGTACTTTTTCTTTGCACTACTCGGAGATTTTTGGTTATTATTTGACAATGGGAGCAGCTATGAGGCGTTCAGGAGTGTGTAGTAATTTAGCATGAGCACTAAAACTTTGGAGCTGTAGTTGTTAATAAAGCAACTATCATCAGAAGTGGGATGTAACAAAGTAAAAGTAGTAAATTAGTATACTTAAGCACACATTTTTAGGTATTTGTTCAGTTTTATAATTAATACTTTCTACTACTTTTTATTCACTACATTTGAGAGCAGGTATTTGTACTTTCTACTCTACTACATTGTTGAACAGGGCTGTTTTAATTATTGTCTGAGAAGTGCTGAACAGGCTGAGAGTTTATTTTTATGAGGTTCATAATTTGAGCAAACTAAAATATACAATAAAAAAAAAAAAAAAAAAGTTTGTGTCGAACAAAATTCAGCGCAAATCTGTATGGAAATCACTACATCTGAAGTTTTATTAGATTTTAAAGTCTACGCAGACCAAAACACAACATGTGCTCGGTGGAGAGGCTGTAGATTATCATTGCCACTGATCTAAAATGAGTGAGTAAACATCCAAACATAATATTTTCTTGGCTGTTTCTTACCCCATGCAGTTGAACGCCTCACTGCTCCTAATGTAAATCTGATTGTGTTGTTACGTGCAGCAGGTATCCGAGTGTGCATCAGCTTCTCTTGATGTTTCATTGGGATCTTTGAGATTCAATCGATCACCTCAATCATAGTTCCTGGGTTTAAATGCATTTCGAAAAATCTGTTTTGACCAGGGCAGTGATCCAGTTTTCCTTGTGTGCTAATGAGTGTCCAAGGATGTTGTTTGTACACAGAAGAAGGTTCACAAAGCAGTACCTTATTATCTATACACTAGTGCTGTGTGTAGTGCTGCAATCAGTTCTCAACAAAACACGATTTTTACATAACTGAAAAAAACAAAAATAATAATAAAATAAATAAATTATATATATATATATGGTTTTGCCATATATATATATATGGTTTTGCCATGATCATGATGATCTTTGCTTTTAAAATTTTATTGATTTTGATTGATTGTTTTTTTTTTGTCTTTCTGTTGCCATGACATCTTTCCCCGTCCCTAATTCCAGGCAAAGGATTAAGACATTCATAAACATAGAAGATGGTGGACCCTCTTCCAGAAATGTAACATAGTGCATCTTTAAATGTGATTCATTACAATGTTGATTTCTTTCTTTTTTTTCTTTTTTTTTTTCCTTTTTATTAAATTATCCTCTTTTGTCCTATGTTGGCTTGGCATATTACTCCAGATGCCCTTCCTCCCTCCATTACCATTACGGAACAAGTCTTTATCTTATCATACCCACAACAACACGACACAACACAAGACTCAATATGCCCAGCCCAGACTCAATATGAACCAGTTACCTTGTGGTTCAAGGGCTTAAACCACAACACCACTGCCACCCACACACTCTATAATGTACCTGTTTATTTTTACTGTCTTAAGATAAAAAAAAAAAGAAAAAAGTACTGGTTCATTTTAAACGTGTATTAAGAACATTCAAATTATTCACCGGGATGAGTTTATAAACACTTTTCACAACTCTCTAAAGGCTAAACCTAATGACAACTAGCATGCTAACAGCGCACTTCCTATACATTACAATATATTACAATATGTCTTTGCTCAAATAGGTAGAAGAAAAGTGGTTCGGGCTTGTTAATAGACTCATATTTGCAGTCATATTCTAATACTACTCTCAATATAACTGAATACATTGCCTCTCTCCCTGTGTGTCTGGAGGGCTGTATTATTTAATTAGCCGTGGTTAGCACAGGCTCGGAGTACAGGGGCCTGGGGGAGAACTACACAAACGTTCTGTGGTTTCTGCCTGCTCTATCTGACAGTGCAAGTCTGTATGCCCTCATTTAACCCTGTGCTAATCCAATGTGTCCAACCATCTCCGCTGGGGTCTGCTACTATTATAGCTACGAGTAATTTGGATGGAGCTGAATGGGATGGAGGTACATTTAAGCAGCCCGTATTACTCCATCTTCTGATTTATGTTATAATATCATTTCCTCATCACAAACGTACCTGGAGTTGTGTTTTGTTTCATTCACACATGTTTAACACACAAACCCTGCGTATTTAGGATGAGTTTTTCTCACAAACAGAAAACACTCCACCTTGTGATGTCATGTGGTAATACAGGAAGTGCTCCACTGTGTTTTTAAACTCCATACTCCATTGGATGATTTCTGCTCTGGAATTGCCAATCGCTACAGAAATAAAAGTAAAAGGTAGCTGTTGACTTGAAAACTACCACTTCATGACATCACAAGGTGGAACAGAGCGTTTTGAGGTTTGGTGATATAGACAGACTCAAAGGGTTACTCAAACATGTGTGAATGAAACAGAAGTGTGGATATGTTTTTGAGGAGATAGCAACATTATAACATGGCTTAAAGCTCACAAGAGTCAATTTTGTGTAATATAGGATCTTTAAAGGTACAATAGCAATACAATAACAACCCCTGTAGTGACTTGACCAAAAGAGAGACACATGAAATAACATACAGGCTTCAACAGGCCAGCAGCATTGAACAGATGTCCTGAATCTTCTTAAATAGGGTGGAGGTGGCTGAATGTGGGCCCCAGGATTGGCCAGACTGAAAAACAGTCCTCCAATCAGTGCCAAGGGCTCCAACAGCCATGATTATGGAGAAAGTGGGCAGACTCGGAGACACAGAGACAAAACATAATGGACAAATACAGCAAACAAAAAGAACTTAAGGCCTAGAGCTGTAACACTTTTATTTTAGAATTCCATTGTACCTACATAACAAAGGCATGCTAATTTAAGAACGTGAGACACAAGGAGCGTGAAGCGTGTGAAGAGGAAAAACAAAAAAGCTTCATGTAACCGAACCGAGAACGTTCATTAACTCGGATGAGCGTGAGCCTAGTCGTTCATTTCAGGGGTGCAACAATAGCGGCGCAGAAGGATGTATACAGCCTATTTCACAGACTATTTTGTTTGTGAAGAACATGCGGAGTGCTTTTCTTTCAACTGGATTTAACTAAAGTTTGATTTCTTCACTGCCTTTTCTTGGTCTCTTTCTGCGAGAGATGTTCCAGGCTGATAAATCTAATGTTCGGTGCAGAGGGCTACACTTACCAATCTAGTGCGACCCCAAAACTTGCTCTGTACTTGCCCTGTGTGAGTCTCTGCTGATTAAAAAGCACTGGAAGTCACCTCTGTTTAAAAAGTACAGGTTGAGCTGGTGTATTGGCTTTTTTTTATCCTATTTAACTCCTCCCTTCTTTCCTCTCTCCTATCTTTTGAGAAGTGTGATATAAAAAAAAAAAAAAAGTTTATTTACTCACTTTCTTCTTATTAAACAAAAAGGCCACCTTCCGTTTCATGCCTGACAAACCTGTAGCTGTTAACACAACGATCTATACATTACTGCCCGACCTTGAAAACACTCGCGTTTGTAGTGGTATTTGGGGGAGCGAGGCGTGGATGGAGATAGAATCAGTGTGAATATTCATGAGCGCTGCTTCCTGTCTGCTGCTGCCGGCACAGACCAGCCTTGTCAGACTGGTCAGAGCGCTCCTTGTTTTGGACCCAAATCTTTTCCTCTTGGAACAGGTTTAATTTATGCGACAAAGACTCACATCAATCGCATTTTCCATCTGTTAATTTTCTCCAGAGATAAACATGTCAAAATATTATGCGGTATTAGTTTGATATTACGTGCACGTTTTAAGCAGCTTTCAAAACTTTAAAGAGCAGTGTGTAACCTGCAGTTTTATTGGTTTTATAAAGTGAACCTGTGTTGCCAGTGTCTTAACCCTTTGTTTTTGAGCATGTAAGTTCTTTTGGTGAGTCCTGGATCCCGATTCGTTGCTTTGACCTACGCCCGACCTCCAGTTGGTCGTAGCTGTCTTTGTGCTGTGTTGGACAGGCACCTTACTGCTCCGCTAATCCTGGGAGTTCCACCTGATGAGGCTCGTCCATTAAAACAGCCAGTCTGGATTCCTGCTTGCCACCCGTTAACTGTGTCTCTTGGTGCTTTTTAAATTGTTATGTGGCTGGAGAGACGTGTGTACTGTTTTTCATTGAGACACGAGGTAATTGCTATTATTACAAACTTTGCACGCAAAAAAAATAAAATAAAAAATTGGTTGTAATTAGTGCAGTTTAGTTAAGCTTGAATTGGGTTTTAGTTTTCTTTTTAATGAATGACAACTAATTAATATTACTTAAAATCTGTAGAAAATATCTGACCAAATTTGGGACATTTTGTTTTATTATCATTATCATTATCATTATCATTATCATTATCATTATCATTATCATTATCATTATTATTATTATTATTTATTTATTTATTTATGTATTTATTTATTTATTTATTTATTTATTTATTTATTTATTTATTTATTTATTTTTTGTATTTTTTATTAATCATAATTTTTGGTTTAGTTACTTCCTCCTTACACACATACAGGTTTTTCTCATTCTCAGTATATGGACAGGCCTCATGTGAAAGCTCAGAACCACCAGAATTTAGGTAGTGACCACTCAGATCAGAGAGTCTTTTTAGGTTTTAACAAAATAAAATTTGGGATTTCTGCTTTCTGATTGGGTAATCGTCTTGAGAACCAAAATACCAAGTTATAATATAAACAACTTGGCCATTACTTCCAGTGTTCACAGCAAATTTCGTATTTCATAGCAATAAAAACACCCAAATTAAATAAATGCAAGACAGATACAGTTAGTACCATGCTGTGAAACATTAAAGAAACACAGCAACTCCATGGAGGCAAGCAAATGGTGGAAACTCCCAACAGAAAAGTTACCTAGTGCAACTTCAATAAAAATTCTAAATAATATTATGAAGTAAAGTAAAACTATAATTTACAGTAGCAAAAACATAGTAGTGTATGTTTCAAATAGACAAAGTGAGATATAAACATTGTACAGGCGTGACAAACATAGTAATTATGCATAAAGTACAGTTTATTTCTGTATCTGTTACCAGGGAAACCACTCCTCCAGATTTGACCTATTTTCATACATTTAAAACGTGTTTGTGTGTGACATTTGTGCTGAACCCTGACTTCTGATGAAGAACCCACTGGGCTGTGAATGTGCTCCGTCGGCAGTGGTGGATGGTAACAAAGTACAAGTAGTAAAATACTGTACTTAAGTAGAATTTTAAGGGTTAGGGTTAGTGTTACAGTGTATACTTTTTACTTTTACTTTTTACTTTTCCTAAATTTGAGAGCAGGTATCTGTCCTTTCTTCTCCTCTACATTTTTGAGCTGGAAAGAAAAGTCAAAAGTACTTTTGATATGACTTGAGTGGTTATTTTTACTGTGCTCGTGGTAATATCTTGACTAAAGTTTTCAGTTTCAAGTTTCTGCTTTGAACAAAGAAAATTACACAAAATTCTTAAGAAAAAATTAAGAAACTGATTCGTATCGTTACTGTTGGCCAAAATATGTATAATTTTTTTAACAGAATAACAGCACTTGTGTGAAATACATTTACTTTTTACTCCTAAAGTACATTTTTAAACAGGTACTACTGAATTCACAAAACTGAGTACTTCATCCACCACTGTCTGATGAGCTTTGGTGCAGATATGAGATTATTTCTATTTTAAGCAGCAACAGACGTCTGTGTCACGTCTAACTTTAAGAAGAAAGAAAAAAAAGTTAGTTCCAGGTAATTGGAGGAGTACAAGTACTGTCCAAGTTCTAGTTCATTTTGCTCTTTGTAAACACTAATACTGAGCCTAAACGATGCAGTAATATGTTTCCATTTACGGGGGCTACAGATCTAAGAAGCCCCACCTCTTCATAGTGTCATTTCACTGTAGTAAGCAGCAGATTTCATTGTTGAAAATAGCGACGCTGCATTTTTGAACTCTACATAAATGACCCAGAGTCTGAACTTTTGGAATAATCGCAAAGGAAGTATGGAGAAGTGGGCGGAGACAGGAGGTTGGGGAAAGTACACATTTTAGAGCTTTAGTCTAGGGATGGGCTGATACTGATACTGGAACTGATATTTTGCCCATCTTCAACTCAAACATGCAGGAATCAATCCAAATACAACTCTTGTACAAATTGTGAGATTATAGTTGTATAGTAATATCTGTAGTTTGGAGTAGGTGTACTAGTAGTGACAGTTTTATTATAGTAGTAGCTGTAGTTTGCAGTAATTGTAGAAGTAGTTGCAGTTTTAGTATAGTAGTAGTTGTAGTTTGGTGTCATTGTAGTAGTTACAATTTTAGTGTATTAGTTTGGAGCAGATGTAGTAGTAGTGACAGTTGTAGTAAAGTGATAGTTGTATTTTGCAGTACTTGTAGTAGTAGTTACAATTCTAGTGAATTAGTAGCTGTGGTTTGGAATAGATGTAGTAGTAGTGGCAGTTGTGGTATATTAGTAGATGTAGTTTGGAGTACTTGGAGTAGTAGTTTCAATTTTAGAGTATTAGTAGCTGTAGTTTGGAGGAGTTGTAGTAGTGGCAATTGTAATATAGTAGTAGATGTATTTTGCAGTAGTTATAGCAGTAGCTGTAGTTTTAGTATGGTAGTAGCTGTAGTTTGGAGTAGTTGTAGTAGTACGTAGTTGCAGTTGTTGTATAGTAGTAGGAAAGTGTTTTAAGCTGTGGAGAGAGACAAACTTGAGTCGCGTTCACAATTACAAACCAGAACTAAACCTGAATTCTGGTTTGTAATTGTGAACGCGACTCAAGTTTGTTTGCTAGTATTTTGGTGTTAGCATTTACAGTTAACATAGTATCTAACCTGCACTGGTGATGATTCTGACATAGTTTTCCACTTACAGAGTAATTTAGGCTCAGATGAATAGAGTTAGAGGGTGAGGGGTCCTGGTGCGCCCCTCCAGTGATATTACACTCTCCATCTGGATAGAATGGTACAACATAGCAGGAGATAATGTGTTTTTTTTTTCTAATGTTACACAGGAGCGAGCTTATTATGAGGAGCACTTTAAATTATAGAGCACAAATAGCAAGATTCTGGTTTCTTTCTGAAGGTATTTTGTTTGCTCAGAAGAACTTTTTGGAGAAACAATTTTGGTTATTTAATTTATATATATTAGCTGTAGTTGTAGTATGATAGTAACTGTAGTATTTGTTGCAGCTTTTGTGCAGTGTCATAGTAGCTGTAGTTTGGAGTAGTTAAAGTAGTAGTTGCAGTTTTTGTGTAGTAGTAGCTGTACTTTGGAGTTGTTGTAGTTGTAGTCTCAGTTTTAGGATAGTGGTAGATCTACTTTGTAGTAGTTGTTGTAGTTCCAGTTTTAGTATAGCGGTAGATGTACGTTGTAGTAGCTGTAGTAGTAGTTGCAGTTTTTTGTGTAGTAATAGCTGTAGTATGGACTAGTTGTTGTAGTAGTTACAATTTTATTATAATAGTAGCTGTTGTTTGTAGTAGTTGTAGTAGTAGTTGCAGTTTTACTATAGCAGTAGATGTAGTTGTAGTAGTAATTACAGTTTTTTCTGTAGTAATAGCCATAGTTTGAAGTAGTTGTAGTAGTAGTACAATTATTATTATTATTATTAATTTTTTTTAAATAGTAGTAGCTGTAGTTTGGAGTAGTTGAAGTAGTAGTCACAGTTTTAGTTTAGTAGTAGATGTAGTTTAGAGTAGTTGTAGTAGAAATCGCAGTTTTAATGTAGTAGTAAATGCACTTTGTAATAGTTGTAGTAGGGGTCGCAGTTTTATTGTAGTAGCAGTAGATGTAGTTTAGAGTAGTCGTAGTAGTAATCGCAGTTCTAGTATAATAATAGATCTCATTTGGATCAGTTGTAGTGCTCACAGTTTTAGTATAGTAGCTGCTGTAGTTTGAAGTAGTTGTAGCTGCAGTATTAGTATATCATCATCCTCATCATCTTCATCATCATCATCTTCATCATCACATTCTGAAAACCATAATTAGCAGCACAAGTATCTAGCAATGGCTCCATTATTTTTCATTATAACAAAATATCAGACTATTGTTCAAACTTCTCTAAATTTGTAATGAAAATGTTAAACGTAATGATTATTTTTAAGCAGAGTTGAGCTGATCCCTGAGTCCTGTTGCAGACACGTAGGCTCACACATACTTCATTCTGTGTTTTGAGCGGCAGTCTGCAGTGACAAGCTCTCAGTCTGTTTTGGATAACGCGGCACATCTTCTCCTTAATTTGAAGACAATGTTTTGAGAGGTTTCATTGTTACTTTTGGCACCACTCAAGTCTATTTTGAACAATCATTCTGGAGACTAGAAGTATAGTGTAAGTGTATTAAAAGTGAAACAGAAATTCACCGATATATTATTCAAATTGTACCTTATATAATTAGTAGATTAGTTCATGTGATGCTTTAAAAGTTTAAGGTGAAAACATGAAAATTACAACTAGTTCATTTTCAAGGTTTTGCAAAGGTCCAAAGTTATTCCTCACTCCTTTCCTTACGCATTATTCACCTTGATGAGTTATATACTTTTTAACAACTCTCAGAGACCAGAGCGGAGTTTTGGCATCACAGTAATGCTAACAACAACTAGCATGCTGACTGTGCATTTTTTGATTATCTGACAATAAAAATGCTTTATAATTAGATGCAGTATACAGTACACAGTGGGCTTATTTAGACCACAAGAGCTGCCAATGTGGTACATCTGTACTGGGGCAAGACACAGTTTGCTCAAATACATCAAGTAAAATCAAGTTTAACATTTGTACCAACAATACTACACTATAGGACACGTACAAGTATTTCTCAGTACATAGACAGGTCACACGTAAAACCTCAGAACCTGCAGAATTCACTCACTGAGCTGTAGAGGCTGCACTAGCACTGATTTATGATTGGCTGAAGGTGCTGGGGTTTATGTGGTGACCATTCAGATCAGAGAGAGTCATTTTAGGTTTAAACCAACTGGATTTCAGCATTGGAACTGGCAAATGAGAGACTTATATGAGACTCATTCTGCTTTCTTATTGGGTAAGACCCCGCACGACATTGAACACCATCTTGTTCAATGTTTTTGCAGTTAAGAATACATCAGCTTTAGATTTTTTATCAGTAAAAGCTATATTTGATTTGAAGATGTTTGGAGACAAAATATTATCATTTCACATTTGGGAACTCTTACATACTTGCCCTTTAGAGAACTGAAGACGCGGCCTGGATGAGCAGCGAAACGTCTTCACTCCTACAACGATTTGTCCAGTTGACAGATTTAAACTTTGTCTTTTGCTATGAATCAAACCTGGACGACTGTACGATTACACAGATACTGTCCCTTTAACAAAAGTGTATTCTTAATGTATTCCCTCTACATCTAATAGAATACACTGAACATGTTTAGCACGTGTAAGATGTTGCCCTAGTTCACACTCCTGGCTGTTGCTAACGGTGCTAACACAGGCTAAAGTGTGGGTCAGGGCCTGAAGCAGCACAGATAAAACAGGCCCCTGAGCGCTGTATAAAACTAATCTGCATTTTACATGTGTCAGCAGTGAGAGGCCCAAACACACACTGACTGAACCAGCACAACGCAGCACTGTGCAAGAGGAGAGGATGGAATACTACATGTTAAGAGTTATAGTAGTAGTAGTAGAAGCGGTAGTAGTGATAATAGTTGTAATGGTAATAGTAGTAGTAATGGTATAGTTGTAAAGTTGTAAATAGATATCCAGTTATAGCTGTAATTGTGTAGTAACAGTAATAAAGCAGTCATATTTTTATATTTCTATACATAATGTCAGCAGGGGACTCAAGAGCAAAATAGCATTAGAAATTCAAGAGAATGGACTTTAAAAACATAGAGGAGCTTCATAGAAAACGTAATTTGACAGAAAAAAAAAAGTAATTTGACAGATGAAATGGTTAACATTCATGAATGAAACAAAACACATTGGCCCTCATTTATTAACACTGCGATGAAAAGGCTGTATATATGAGGCTGTATATATGTATTTGTGTGTATATTTGTGAGACGGCGTTTATGAACCTGGGTATAGCTCTGATCCTGCCGTACACAAGAGCAGCTGGTGATAAATGCAGCGGCAGAAAAACAGCGTCATTTCAATAAAATGCCCCAAAATATTCATGTTTCAAATGGCCTCACCCCCGGGATTTATGACTTGAAGGTGCGGAATATGGTAAAATGCTGTGTTTATCTGAAAAGGAAATCATGAAGAATTACATAAAAAGGAAGAAATATGTCACTTTGGCTCATTGTAAAATGCATAAAATATGTATCCTACATTTGTTATTTAATTATTTATAAACATTTTATTTTAGCCATTTATTAATTCAGCTTCTGAATCACTATAAAAGACTCGCTAGACCTCATTTCAGTCTAGGCACTTTGCTCCATCTCTAGCCGCAGGCCCCAAGGTAAGGACCAGTGTGCGGAGGACTCGGCCATACGGAACAAGATCTGACTTCCAGGACTGGATCCATGCTATGGTCCAGATACTTGGACTGTGAAACCAGGCGTGTGGACAAGGGCAGGACAGAACCGCTCAGACCCAGTGCACTGTGCAGTGGTCTTGCTCCCCCATCGGGACCTGACACATGGAAAACGGAGCCGAACCCATATAAATCAGAGCCTGCTGCACTACAGCCTTGCTTTGGCCAGAACATGCACATGGAGATGGGACCGCAGGATCGAACCCCCCTCTGCCCGTCCAGACCAGAGAGACGGCACACTATGATGAGTGCTTCAGCATGTGAAATGAAGCTTATTGGTCACCTATAATTTACAAATAAAATCATTTCTCACACCTCAGATTAACAGAGATTATGCTGCTCAGAGCAGAAATATGTAGAAATCTATGATGTTTTTCAGCCCAGTGTGATATTATTTTCCTTTGTTTTTTTCTGATATGGCGGGCCATGCCTGTCCCTAATTGGCTAATCCACCTGTTAATCACGGCCATTTGAAAACAAATTCACTGGTGACCAGACTCACATCTTTGTAAAGTACTGAAGAAGTGCGTGTCCTGGGCAAGGAAAATACAGCACTGTGTCATGCAAGGGGAGAGGAAGTGAAGCTATGTCTGAACTTGGAAGTAATAGTTGCAGTAGGGTTAAAATAAAATAATAAAATAAAATATACCTATATGCCAGCAGAGGACATAAGGATAGAATATTACAAGACATCTCATAATATGTCTCCATATGGATTTATGGAGAAATATTACGCATTTCACCATGTTTTAAACCTTTCCCCTTCCAATTTCCCCTCTGGAAGTTGTATTTAGAGTGATTCATGCATGTTTGAGTAATCCTCACACCTGTATTCAAGACGTCATTGCTCTGATTAACCCCCATTTTCACCACCACGGGTACACACCCACTGCTTTGTACTAACTCCACTTTTATTTTCTTAATCTGTGATATTGGTAAGATTTGGCAGCATCACGTAGGCAGTTTGACATTTTCTTTTTAAACCCACTGCTTGCCACCATGAACTCAATGTTGTTTTAGATCAATATTGTAATTTAAAATGTCCAAATGATAACATAACGATCCACAGCCATCGTAGCTTATAAATAGAGCAGACACAAGCACAATATGTACTCTATCTATATGTATTTACCCACTCTTCCTCCTCAACTCTGAAAAACAACTAGCTCCAAATTTATTTTGGAGAAAACCCTCCAGTGTTTATCCTGGCAAAACAATACTCTCTGAAAAGGTCAATACATTGTGACACACGCTGAGTGTATTTTGGCAGACAGTCAAAACAGGGGACAATAGCTACGAGAAATGTGTATAATTTAGCATTTACTTTGTATTTACTGGTTACCAATGTATTTTATTAAGTTTAGTATATTTCCATAATCATTAGCTGCACCCACACAGTGTCAGTGAGTGTGGAGCTACGGCAACTCGACTGCAACAATTTGAGACTTTTAGGGGCATATTTACTAGTTTACTTTTAAAGATGTATTTCCTAAGGCAGGTGCTAAATAATGAGTGCAAACAGAAAATGTACATGTGCTATTTGTGGGTGTGTTGCACATGATTTACCATTAGAAACTTTGCCTCTTATTCCTACCACAGTTCTACTGTGTAAATGAGTTGAGTGTATGAGCTGCACTGTCTCTGCTCTGTACACATACACACGCACGCACACACGCACACACGCCCCCCCCCCCCCCCCCCCCCCCACACACACAATTTTCCATTTTTAAAATCATCAGCTTTACACTGTGCTCATTGTAGATATGCCCATAGGCACAGCGCCCTTGTGCACGTTGTCCAGCCTCATCCAGAGCCACATCCAAAGAAGCGTAATGGAGAAACAGCTGATGTTTGCGCACAAGAGTCATGTTTGGTTAAACTTTTCCCGTAGTCTTCTATAGAGCTGCCGACAATGCCAAGTCTGGAACAGATTATAGCAGAGTTTAATTAGCGGGAGAATAAAGGACATAAACAAAGGCACGCCACACACAGGGCCTGGCTGTTTGGGACTGGTGCCATACAGGAGGAGTGAACCCAATGTGATGGACAGGACAGCTGCTGGGATGCAGCTTGTTTGTGGGCCAAAGTGTCACAGGTAAAGTGCATCTTTTTAATACACTGCAGCTGTCTTCAAAACGGTGTAATTATTATGATAATTTAACTTTGTGAATCAGCCAGTGCAGACCCGTGCGCTTTTACTTTACATCACTCTTAATGCACCGTTAACCATTCAACATGTTCAATTTCCACAAAGTTTTTGCTCTTGTCTTGATAAATCAAGCTGAACAACTTAATTTAGATTTTCTCCTCCTTCTTTTTTAAGCATTTTGGCCAATACTCCCTGTTTTGCAAATTCATTCTGTGAATCAAAACCTGCACTGCGCCTGTAAAGCCTCTATAAGAGACTTTGATCTAAACCGTGAAGGAGCTCATCATTATTTACACAGTTAGAACTTTACTCATTGATTCTGCAGAAATCAGTGATGTTTTTCAATCCGTATGACATTTTTTCTATCATAAACAGCCATATTTGTTTCGATGCGGCTGGACCATGCATGTCCCTGATTGGCCAGTCCATTTATTTATTTATTTTTCCATTTTCAGTAAACAAAAAAAAAAAAAAATCAACACTAGAGCATGTTCACTTTTGAATTTACCACAATCATATTAAATCAGGGGTCAGGGAGGGTCATGGAAAAGTCACCTGGTTACAGACAGTCAAAAAATAGTTAAATTATTATGGCCAGAAATGAGCTCTGAATGTTTTTTTTTTTTTTTAACAATACAGTAACTAACCAAAATAGAACACTAACTTCTGCAAATATCCAAATTGAGTCTTTCATTACAGATGAGTGTGGTCTTTAGGTCAGAGCTATCTCCTCTCCATAATTTCCTTTAGTGAATATTCAGAACATGCAAACAGAACACTCGTGTGGGTTCACTTCAGGGACAGTTGGTTTTGTGAAGAGGAATTAAACCAGTGTAATATTTGTAGAGTTTTGCATAATTACTGTTTATAGTTCATACAAACAAGGTGAATATGTCGTTATGGAGAAGTGTTTTTGCATAATTGGACAGTGTATTGTTGCCCAAAGCAAATATGTTGAACGCTGAGCTCCTTTTAGTTGCAGTCTCATGACATCACAGCACTGTATAATCCCTATAGTTTAACACAGAGCTGGAGGGCAGGCCTGAATTATATGGGGGGATTTGCTGTTTATCTGTCAAATTACACATGAGTTGACCTGTTTTGTGGTTAATATGTCTATAATTACTGGGCCTATCCATATGTTTTTGTTTTCAGTTGAAGGGATTTTACGCTAGCTTGTGAAGATAATGATAAGATTTGACATTTGGACCTACTATTATTATATGAAGTTTGGATATTTCTTTCAAAAACTGTAAATCTCACATTGAATAGGCTCTATGCAAAGCAACACGCGAGCTCACTGTGTCTCAAACATGGATCTATAATAAGAACTGGATAAGACATTTCCCTGTCTGTCCTGGGGCAAAATGGACTAGTGGCTGCTCCAGGTACTGCAGCTTCCCATAGACTGCAATGCATTTTTTGGGAATTCAAACCGCCTGTGTTCAGCTGGCAGGGTTTTCAGCTTTCACAAAGGTCGGATTTTATAGGGATTTTTCTGTATTTTCACAACATGAACTCTGGAAAAATGTAATCCTAAATGTTATCTTTGTAATATTCCGTCACATGGAGGGAGGCATGAGTCTGTATTGAGAAAGTAATGCGGAGTAAATTATTTTTGGATCTATGCGCCAGTGAGCACAGCACATTGAAAACGATACAACACCATCTTGGGTTCACCTTACAGATTTTATTATACTTCCAAGATCTCAAAGCTAACAGTCACTATATTAAAATCAGAAAACGTACAATAAAAACACAAAACAAATATTTATTCATTTTAGCGTGACTTGGCCAAAACCTCATAGAGATACAATTGTACAGGAAGTAGTGGCGCTAACAGTGAGCCTACTGCATTCTAAACATTGTAAAGGTCAATAATATTTAATACAGATGGGGACAGGTAATAATGGGATTTATTTAATAGAAATGATCAAATTCAGTGTGTGCCAATTTACTTTTTAGATATTTCAACAAAAAGTACACTGTAATCAATAGGGAAATCTTGCTCTTGCCCCATCTGGGAGTATGGCATCATCACATTATGGAGTCTGAAAACCACCAATTAGCCCCCGGACATAGTCTGTATAAAGAAGTGGACTAAGTGAGTGTGACATCACCCATAGTGTTGGCTCCAGTCAAATGAAGCTCATTGAGGTTGACGGTTATAGGGTGAATTTAAAGCTGGGTTCTATAATGAGTATCATAGCAACCAAAGAGCCAATCTGGAGTGAAGTTGTGGAAGGTAACGCCCCTTCCCGTTCACACCATTGGTTTAGCAGGGGGTGGACACTTTACAACGCTGTCAGTCAAACGTTGCTAACGCTAATGGGAATGACCTCGAGGAAAGAAGGCGCCTGATTTGTCTCTTATTAATGTTCATATCTTGATTTACTGACAAAATACTCAAATAAAGACACCAGGATCATGTAGAGCGTGTTAATATTTTAAGACTATTAAACCTTTTTTTTTTTTAACATTTTAACACCAAAATGACGAGAGGGATGTTTTTTAAAATGTAAAGTGGAGCCAGAGTCGCTGGGGTTGGAAGTGCAGCCCATGATCACTTTCTATTTGGACCACGATTAACTATGTCCATTTATATATACAATCTGTGGCCCCTGCCCATCATCTGAAATTGCAACATTATCAAATTCTACAACGTGAATACAAACTGTTGCTGGTTTCAGATGACATCACAACAGTCTATCGGTGGGTTTCAGATTTTATAATGAGATGAAGTCATACTCCCAGATGAGGGGCAAGAGCCAGAGTTCTCTATTGATTACACTGTACTTTGCCATGAAATATTCAATAGATATTAGTGACTAGACTCCCTCACTTCTTGTATTACAATAAAAGCAATGCATTTTAACAACATCAATTTTAACTGCCCCCATCTGTATTAAATATTATGGGCCTATAGATTGTTGTCATCTGAAACACAACAATAGGACAGTCATGTTAAAGCTAAAATTAATATTATTGAGATCAGTGGTAGAAAGTAAGAAAATAAAAGTAGTAAAGTACTGTAAATACACAAAATGCATGAGAAAAATTCAGAAATTGATGTGATGAACTGTTGACCAAGATATGTGTCATTTTTTAATCAATATCACTACATTTTACACTTTAGCAAAGATCAATTGTGTGAAATACTTTTACTTTTTACTCTTTAATTACATTTTTAAAAAGGTACTTAAATAATTTTACTTAAGAAGAATTTTTTCATGTGATACTTTTACTTGAGTAACTTTTTACCTCTGTTTCAGTACTTTTACTTAAGTAACAAAATTGAGTACTTCATCCAATGCACTAATGCACTCGTAATGCAGTGAGTTCTTATGTCTAGTCAGTAATAAAAATTACCGGGTTTACTATGTGTTAATTCACCTTTTGGATGTTACATTATTAACAGGGGAAAACTGCCTCTTGCCCCCCATTTGGGAGTATAACATCATCACATTGTAGAAACTGAAAACCACCAATTACTTAGAGCTTCTGTTTCATTGTTTTAAACATTGATGGAGAGTAAGAATGGCATAATAAAATGTCAAATGCATGCTTTGATCAGTTAAAAGTAGACCTGACTATTTGTAAAAATGCAGTCCTCCCTAAATATTCTAACAATGTGAATATATTATAACACTAGATACAGGTGTTTGTTTGTCTTTTGCATCACTGCCCTCTGCTGGAAACTACAAGAATCACAACAGTTATGATGTTTGGAAATCTCACTCATTTTACTAATCAAACTTTAAGTATTAGAGTATTTTTTGTTGACAATCACCAGTTATTTTAAAGTTGCAGTACCGTATTAAGTAAGTAAAATGAAAATAAAAACAGACATAGTAGTAAAAGTAAAAGCACAGAAGCAAAAAACATGCAATGTTTAATATAGAAAGTGTGTCGTAAAAGTGGTCAGGCATTACTTTTTTACTTAAATACATTTTGTGAATGGTAGTATTTAATTCATGGTAATTCATTTTCATTTTTGATTGCTAACAGAAAAGTAATGACAATAAGAGTTGATTGATATGTTTGTTGTTTTACTTGATTCAAGCTGAACTAACTGGTCCAAACGACTTCTGAAACCAAGTCATTTGAACTATTTATCTCTATTTTGCTGTGACGAATGAAGAGTTAATGCAAATCCATGTCTCCTGAGTGCATCACAGGTTAAACAGTAAAAGTCCCATGCAGCTGTGATGACTGAGAATGTGACATATCTGGACCAGACGACAAAAACTGAACCACTGCAGCTGTGGGAGGAACCAGCAGAGGGTGACGAGCGCTTGGGGCAGGATGTAACTACACTCATAGGAGAAAGAGAGGGAGAGAGGTGTCTTTTTTCTTTAGAATGCATACTTTTGGTCTAAGCTATTACAATTGACAGACTAGGAACAAATCATTCATTTTCATGTATCTTTATTTCTACAGGGAGAGCCCAATGAGAGTACTCAGACTCTTCTTTACATGGGTGCCCTGTTTAACTAGAAAGTAGAACAATAAAAATAATATGTACACACTAAAAACAGGTCCATATTACTGCAAAATAACCAAAACCTTTTTCCCCCCATTTCTCCATTCCCAGGTTTTAGACTTAGATAATTATGAGATGTTGGGTTAAAAGTTTCTATATCAAAGTCCAACAAACAAGTGAGATACTGACTATTGTCTATTGTTGAAGTCTCTTATAAATACTTTTTATACAGTGTTGTTTTCTTCTGTCAGAAAGCGATGGCCAGTGTATTTTTCCATAGAGTGAAACAGACACAGTGATGGGTTTTAAGTTCATCTGCTGTTATGAAACAAAGGGCTGAGTGAAAGAGTGGATCTAAAAGTCTCCATGACCCAGTACAGAAAGAAAAGCTGCTTGAATTGAACATACTGAGACATGTTTTACTGTGGAGGTTAGATAAGCATTGATATGATTGGACCAGTGTGAAGGAGAGAGTATAGCAATTTCTTATATAATGGTACTGCTGTGGAGCCTATCCCTAAAGCAGTAAAAGTAGTAAAGTACCTTATTTAAGTACAAAATTGAGGTATCTGTATTTTAGCTAAGTACATTTTAAAGAGGATACTTTTTACCTTTATTTGAGAGCAGGTATCTGTACTTTCTACTCCGCTACAGTACTTTTCATTACTGTTTGAGAGCTGCTGAAAAAGTGATGGTTGATTTTGATGAACTTCACAATTTGAGCAAACAAAAATGTACAAAATAAAACCAGATATAAGATTGATTCAGTTGTTTCTGTTGAACAAAATTCTGCCCAAATCTTTATCAAAATCACTACATCTGAAAATGTATCAAAGTCTACGCAAAATACTTTTACTTTTTACTCTTTAAGTACATTTTCAAATGAGAAGAAGTATTTTTTTTTTGCTCAAGTATCTGTACTTTTACTTAAGTAACAGAACTGAGTACTTTTTCCACCACTGTTCCTGGGATATATTCTTTCATTGAGCCAGTATCAAAGCATGAATGTGAATGTGGATAAGAAATATTAAGAAATCCTAATTAGTAAAGCTCTATAATTAGACATGACAGGGCTCCAGCCAAGAGCTCCAAATATTATCATTATCTGAATTATCTCCACAAATATGTGTCTCATAAAAACACTGTAATCACCATCTTTCTCTAATTACCCCATTTCACATTAAAACTGTAATATTAGATCATAACGGCAGTATTTTTTGCAGGATGTAATATTTGACAAAAACGCTGGTTTTAAGTAATGACTTCACTGTAAAACTGGTTAAAATGATAAAATAAGACAAAAATAAAACAAATGCTGCAATAGTGCCACGGTATAAGACCATGCTAATACACAAAATGGACTCTTGTGAGCTTTAACCCATGTTATAAAGTTGTTACATCCTCAAAAACAGACCTGGAGTTGTGTTTTGTTTCATTCACACATGTTTGAGTAACCCTTTATTATTAGTCTGTCTATATCTCCAAAGCCCAAAATGCTCTGTTCCACTTTGTGATGTCATGATGAGGTACTTTTCAAGTTAACAGCTACTTTTTACCTTTAGTTGAGTAGAGATTGGCAAAACCAGGGCTGAAATTATCCAAATGATTCTAGTGAAGGTGTATGGAGTTTAAAAAACACAGTGGAGCACTTCCTGTATTACCATATTACATCACAAGGTGGAACAGATTGTTTTCAGTTTAAGAGAAGAACTCAGCCTAAATATGCAGGGTTTGTGTGTTAAAGATGTGTGAATGAAACAAAACACAGCTCCAGGTCTTTTTGTGATGAGGAAACAACCTTATAACGTAAGTATAAGTAGAAAGAGTTTTCCTTATTGTGTTATGAAGTCCACACAGCTTTACTTCAGTTAAAGGTACACTATGTAACATTTCTGTATTAGAGTCTGTCACCTGCTTTTCCTGAAATGTTCCACAAAGTAGCATTAAGTTGGCATTTTACTGTCTTAAATATGTGAAAAATAGAACTTGGGGGCGACAGTAGCTCAGTTGGAGTGTTTGTCCACTGATCCAAACATTCAAACTAAACGTCATGGTTGAGCGGTCAGATCCACTGACTCACAGCTCCCATAGATGAATGCTGTCATTGTGTCCTTGGGCAAGACACTTAACCCCCAGCGTCTGTGTACACTCGTGTATGTATGTGTGTGTGAATGGGTGAGTGGTTCCTTGATGTAAATTGCTGTATTACAATGTGACTGTTTACCCACTAGTTCAAGTTTTAAACAGTTTGCAGTGATCCAAAATTATTCCTCACTTACTTTATGCATTCTGAGCATCCTAATTATTCACAGTGATGAGTTTATAAGCACTTTTCATATCTTTCAGAGTGGAGTTTTGCAGTCACAGTAAAGCTAACAACAACTAGCATGCTGATTGTGCACTTCATGAGCCTCAGATAATAAAATGCTTTATAATTATATACAGATAGTACACAGTAGTCCCCCCAAGTTTGCTCAAATACATGAAGTAAAGTACACAAAAAATATTCTCATTTTTGCTTTTAACTGTATAGTAAATTTCAACGGTTCTCAAACTGTGGCCCAAGTACTCATCTTTTTCTCTCACCTAGCTCTAAGCCTTACGCAGCTGGCAGCAGAACATATCTTTTGTGGTACTTGGTGAAAGCAGTACATTTCAGATGATCTATTTCTGTGAATATTCTAACTCCTCCCACTGATCTTTTTGCTTTTGAGCTTCAGTCTAAAGCCCAAAGCCTTAGGTCTCTGTCTGAGGAAGAGAGCTATGGAGGAGGCCACGACTTCAATCGCACCACCGCGGAACCAATTTCTCTCACAACACACTTTAGTTACTCAGCACAAAGAACATAAGACACGTTTCATTTTCCAGGAGTAACATTTTGCTCCAAAAGCACTTTATAGCAGCGCATTCCCGACAATAACAAGGCTGCCTTCATATCCTGTATTATTCTCCAGTGCGGCTGTGGTTTCTGCTCAAACAGTTCTCATGTTTAGTGGGAGTTAGCAGTTTGATAAAGTAGGTCAGAGGCAGATGGACTTTATAGTATCATTTATATTAAAAGTCCTGTATTCCATAAAATTGACTCTTGTGAGATTTAAACCAAGTTATAATGTTGTTACCTCATCAAAAATATCCCAAAGTTGTGTTTTATTTCATTCACACATGTTTGAGTAATCTCTTATTATTAGTTTGTTTACATCTCCAAACCTCAAAATGCTCTGTTCCACCTTGTGATGTCATATTGTGGTAGTTTTCATCTTAGCAGCTACTTTTTACATTTTGTTTAATAGAAATTGGAAATTCCAGGGCTGAAATTATCCAAATTATTGTAGTGAAGGTGTATGCAGTTTAAAAACACAGTGGAGAACTTCCTGTATTAAAACATGACATCACAAGGTGGAACAGAGTGTTTTCCATTTGAGAGAAGAATGCAGGGTTTGTGTGTTAAACATGTGCGGATGAAACAAAACACAACTCCAGGTATACTTTTGTACATTTGATGAGGAAACAATATTATAACATAGATCACAATGCAGCGTAATATGAGCCCTTTAAATAGAAAGTGTAATTCTTATTGTGTGTTATGGAGTCCACCCAGTTTTACAGGTATGTTTAGTGCTTAACATGTTTTTGGAACTTTCTAGCACATTATAAAGTTGTCCCCTCATCAAAAACATACCTGAAGAGGTTTTAGATGTCATCCATTTGTTTGAGTAATCTAGCAATCTCTATTTGAACCCTCCTTACGTTTAGCTATACATTTCTGTCCAAAGCTCAGCCCACAAGCCTACATCACTCATGCTCCAAGTATGATAGAAAACAATACACTACAACTTCACAAACCTGACGCGATGTGCAGTAGTTTCATTGGCGGGACGCGTGCAGATTGCGCTCTGAAGGGGAGTGACTTAGAGCGGAGAGTAAAGGGAGAGGGGACTCAGAGCATCAAAAACAAAAGTGAAACTCCCTAAACATTTGATAATACATTGTTTTATGTGACTATAGCATTTTCAACACAATAAAAGGAAACACAGTGATCTTATTTAAATGTTATGTTAGCAATTAATACCCGATAGTAGTAAAATACTCCCTCTTTAATTAAGCATCAATCAGCTAGACAAAATTATTATTATTATTAAAATATTATCCTCATACTGTCAGTGTTTCATCATAACCAATTCATCCTCCATCCTTCCATCCTTCCAACCTTTGCTTTGATATTTGGAGTTAAAAATTGATCACTTGTTTCCTTGACTTGTTTACATGCATCCTGCTGATACCCCACACTGAGCTATGTGTCTCATCTTCTCTGAAAGAATGCAATTTTTATCAAGGAATTTTAACCAATGAGCACAGGCCAATGCTATCTAAAATGTAAAAGGCAGCTAACTAACCCCAGCCAAATGTTGTTTACTTGACCTAGTTCTGCGTGTTCGCTAATCAGCCTGAATATATCCCTGAATATATACTCCAATAATGACCCCAAATAATAAACACACTATCCTCCTAACAAACATGCCTCATTTGAATGGACAGGATCTGCTTTTGTGTCATAGTTTTGGTTAAATTGTGCCCTATGTATAATTCCCACTTTAAGTCTGTGACAAAGATTTATGGTGACAATACTACGGTGTGAATTTGCATTTCTTGAATCTTAAACGGAAAACAACACTATGTATTTCTGGATTGAAAAATCATACTTCAGAGAAACATACATGGAGAAAGATAAGGAATAAGCCACAGGAACATTATTTCCATGGAAACAAGATTGTTTAAAAAAAAAAAAAGTGATGTATATATATTGGTTCTACTCATCTTACCATCTGATTAGCGCATTATTCCCGAGAACGCTGACAATGACCTTTACCTAGCGACCGGGCAAATGTTATTCATTCATTTGAATTGACAACATTAGTTTGCTAAATTGAACACATTTCACAACAGCAATCACTGTCAAATCCTTACTACATCTCCAGTCAGACGTGTCCAATCAGATTACATGAGAGGCGTCTAACTGTCCAATCAGATGAGCGCTTGAGGGGCTGTGCGTTTGAACGGGAAGTGGTCAGACACTGTTCTGGTCAGTTCATATCAGGCGTGTTTACTGTGTGGGAGGACAGCACAGAGTCCAGAGGGAGCGCTCACTTTATCCACCATGACACTAAGAGCTAAGCTCATGTCCAAAATCTGTGCTGCGTTATTGGTTTTTGACATTTACTTATTTCATTTTGTTTTGGGTTTTTTTTGTTTTTGTTTTTTTGGAGTCTGTTGCAAAATAATTCCAAAATAACACTGATAATTACAGTATGCCAAAAGCACATAAGGACACATATGTTTTTTTTTTTTTTTTGTTTTTTTTTTTGTAAAACTATGAGATAAACATCAATGGACATGCTCTTAACATATCCAAACATACAGTGGGGAACATAGCCAGGTCTGTCTTTGATTCAAAAAGAGTAAAGGACCTAAAACACTTCCTTGTGATACTTCAATATTACACTGTAGGATATATGATTTTCTGTAACAAATTTTCAGATACGTTTTTGCAGCCAAACCCATATTTTGAATCACTGATGAGCTATTTATTTTTTATTTTAATACTGGGGCTTGATTAGTTGATTACATATGGTTTTTTCCTGTTATTTATACATTAATGGAGGAATATAATGGACGGTACTACTGCTGTACTTAGGCGCAAGTCCTGTAATAGTAGAACAAGTTAGAGGGAAGCAAACTTTACAAAATTGGTGCCATGTACTTGAGCTGAGGGTCAAGGGAATTATAATAACTCCAGTCCTGCTAACAAGACTACTTTGGGTTTTGAACTCAATCTAAAGGCTTTTTATAATTAGCTAGAGGAGCAAGAAGTTCATTTGTAAATGCCTAATATATTTTAAAAGTGTCCAAGATCACACTATAGGCTGTTATAGTGGTGTTTAACTTTTTTGTTATTCTCCTCAAGCCAACTGTCCAATCAGAATACACTTTAATTTAGCAGATCAAAAAGTTGAAACAAGTTGGCATAAAACTGTCTATCCACATTCTCACTACCAAAATCAAGAACCTAAGCCCAACTCTGACTTATTTTCAGACTTGAAATATCTGTTATATATCTGTCTTATTTTATGCCCCAATCCGAAACAAAAGTGCATGTGTAAATTATTCTGAAGGTTTGTAGCTTGAAATAACATCCAATACATACAGGGTCATCATATATAGGCTCTGTGCACAATGGGGCCCAGCAACGTCTCTGTTTTGTGTTTTTTTGTGTTTTTTTTTTGCAGTCACGCTAGAAGTAATAAATATTTAAAGAGCAGACATTGGACAGGAAGCTGCGGTTATAAACTAAACTAACTACAAATAAAATGAATATTTCACCGGAGAACTCTTCTGTGTTTAGAAAGAGAGATGTTTGTGTCTCAATGCAAATGCTAATGCTAATTTTGAGGCATAATAAATCAGGTAGTCTTTATTTTAATTAATTTGAATTTTAATAGGTTGTTTACTAATATATTTAATTCTTTTTTTCTTTTTTTTTAAATTAAGGACAATAAACAAAACATGAAACAATACAATAATGACAAAATAATAACCTAAAACAACAAAGGTCATAACCCCAAAACCCAGCCCTTTCCCCAAACACACAACGCTAAAATATAAGTTAGCATAAGCTTGGGGACACACCGAGCTAGCTAACGTGCTGCTGTGTATAGAACCAACTTCATGAAATCTAAAATGTAAAATATCAAACCTAAAACAACTGATAGCATGTTTACAAGACTTTTCTGACTAGGCATGCAAATCGTATTAGCTTGTTATTAGCGAGCTAGGCTACTAAGGAGGTCCAAACAATGAAAACATGATTCTCTTAAATAAATCCTGACAGTTACTACATTCCTATTGTTGGTCGATTTGTAAAGCTGACAACACAGAACGCTCTTAGGTGACTTTACAGCACACATGCTATCGCTAACCCAAACACAGGAAGTCTTCATGTTAATAATAAATGAACCATCACCATATTCTCAGAGGCATCATTAGGGATAATTATGGCCTAGCAGCAGAAAGCAGCTTTAACTCACAGCCAGTGGCAAATGTTGTAAGACTTTGAAATCTACTTTTAAGTCTGCATGTTTCAGTTTGGTAATGAAATGTGGGAAGCGTCCTCATGAAGCCCTTTATTAATTCACTCTCTACATATGACAAATACGCTCCCTCTATAGCCACAGCTGCCCCGGGGCTAACTGGAGGAAAAATGGCTGCCATCCCATGCGAATAACCTCAGCTTTAACCACCACCACCACCATCATGAGTTCAAACCTACAACCTTTTTTATTATATTTTGATTACATTGATTCATGTTTGGCGCTTAAAGTTAATCTATTAAAAACTGTTTAGCTCATAAAACATCTACCGGTGATGATGCTGACTATGCTTTAAAAGTGCACTATGTAACTTTTGTAATGGAGGAAGCGCCTGGATGTTTCCACGGCGATGTTATTGCTTTGCTTGAATGTTCCAGTATTATTAAATATATATCTTGCGTTTACTCGATTACGCTGGTTTTACTGCGCAAAAATCTCTGGAAAAACATTGATTCTGGTCCGACGCAGGGTTCCTTTAAGTGAAATTCAGCATGCTGTTTTTGTTGTGTTCATCACAGTTGAAATGTTATCGAAATATTCCTAAAATAAAAAAATTTAAAAGTGAATTATATTTATTCATATTTTCCATCCATAGACATAACCAAACCCAAGAAGATACTGCAGTGTTCAAGTGCAGGTGTGTACAGTATATGAACATGTTTTGGGTAACACTTTAGGGATATGCTAGTTAGAGAGTATTCTTTAGTAGTAATTGTACCATACTAGTAGTAGTAGTACCACTCAACACCTATTAAAGTGTATTATGAGTGGAAGTGTCTTGGTTGGTTGTCCACTGGTCCGAAGTTTGGCGGTTCGAATCCTGCTCTCGACATAAACATCATTGGTAAAGCGATCACATCCACTGACCCACAAGTTGGCGGTGCAATTCCAGCTCCTACAGATGAATGTTGTTGTTGTGTCCTTGGGCAAGAAACTTAACCCACCTTGCCCCCTGTGTCTGCGTACACCGGTGTATGAATGTGTGTGTGAATGGGTGAGTGGTTCCTTGATGTAAAATGCTTTGAGTGCCTTGAAGGTGGAAAAGTGCTATATGATCATTTACCATTTACCGTGATGTTAGTGTATCCAAACATCTGTCTGTGAACACTTAAGACTGAGCATCAATGTGAAGGAAATAGGCCCAAAAATAACACTGATAATTACAGTACATCAAGATATTAATAATTCTGTAACAATACGATACTGGCTGAGGAACATATATAAAAAAAAAATCAACAAAAATCTTCAATGTACATGCTCTTAAAATATCCAAATATACAGATGGGAACATACCCAGGTAAAGTTTCACTCTGGTCTATCTCTGATTCAAAAAATAATAAAGGACCTAAAATACATCCTTGCGGTACAACAATTTTACACTGTAGGAGATTTGATTTTCTGTAACAAATTTCAAGATACTTTTTTATGGTGAAAGCTATATTTTGGATCACTGACGCGCTATTTATTTTTTATTTCTATACTGGAGCTTGATTAGTTGATTGCATATGTTTTTTTGGGGGTTTTTTTCGTGTTATTTCTACATTAATGGAGTGATGTAAGGGATGGTACTGCTTCTGTACTTCTGTAATGGAAGAACAATCAACAACAGTTTTGAGACCAAGAATTGTCAGTAGATACAGGACAAAGCAGCTTCATAAAATCTGTGCCACTAATTAAGTATCAATGTGAAGAAAATAGGCTCAAAACTAAAAATATAGACATTTAGACAAAAACAAAACAAAACATTGAGTACTTTATAAATACAATGAATTCACAAGAAGTGGCTGCGGTAACACAAATTAATGATTGACTGCAGGTTCTGGTGTTTAGATAGTGGCTCATTCTGTTTTCTGCTTGGATAATCGTCTTGACAACCAAAACACCAAATTATAACAAAAACTAATTGGACATCGTGTGTGTTTGATTTGAATGTTTACCCAATACACACAGTTAGACCATGTTTAAAATAAAAATCTTACTTATTGTTTGTTTTATATGTGGTCCCTAAACTAAAGTGTTACCATATTTTGAATTGAATTTTTGTAATCAGGAGAGACAATACATGCTCCGATTGGTGGACAACCTTCAGTGACTTTGAGTTCACTGTTGGAACATGGAGCAAACAGATACACAGATAACTGGGAGTTTCATGTGGAGGATTCAAGCTGTTGCCCAAATGAATGCCCCTGATCAGAGCTGAGACGAGTTTGAATGAGAGGCAGAGGTCCATATCCAGATAGGATTTAGATATCTTTGTAATTACTGATGAAAACTGCTGGAAGGGGTGGCAGTTAGTTATAAGTGATAAGTGACACCAGTATTTTTTGTTTTAATTTGATGCCAAGTAATACTACGGCAGGTTTTGCAATATCATGTCAATGCAGTTGTGTTTTTGTAGAACATAAAACATAACACATGTAATGTAATAAAATAGATATATTCACTCTAGTTTTCATAGAAGTTCTGAAAAAGCTTAACAAATAATGACAAATGTGGAAATCCCATTTGTGCCATTTCTAGTACTTGCACTTGGCCTTAACCTTAACTTTGAACACCATGTATTCTGTCTGTTCAAGGCCACCATACATTCACAAGCATTCTGTGTGTAGGAGATTGCATAACAAGAAAAGGACAAACTGCTCTTTATGTCAGTACAATGTAATATGTGGCCGTGTCCTTCACAGTAATATCTGTATGTGTACATGCTGTGTACCGTGGTGACAATGGGCTTTTAAGATGTCCCCATGGCACAGTTACAGAGCAATGATTTTCAGTCAGTCATTCATGGACCACAAGGGAATACTCGCCACCTCTCTGAACATTTTTGCATTAATTTGATCAGTTATATTTTATATTGACAAAATACAAATGTGTATATTTTTTCTCAGTAATGCTATTTATACTGTATTTTACCTCTTAGTTAAAATGTGTCTTCATTGATGTTCAGGTACTATACAAAATGAGAATGTTTAAAGAGTTCGTATTGTGCAAAATCAATTTTCGGCGTGTTTTACCATGTTATAACGTTCCCTTTTAGATGTCGGTCATGCGTGTTTGAGTAATTTAGCAATCTCTCCCGTGCCCCACTCGAACCTTCATTATGATTTGCAGTGAGATTCTGTCCATGCCTACACGATGTTAATACGTTATTTTACTTTGTTCTGAATTATATTAATGCCCCCTGTCCCTTTTATCTAAAGGTCCTGTATTAGCCTAAATCTATTCTTGTGAGCTTTAAGCCATGTTGTACTGCTGTTACCTCCACAATATACCTACAGTTGTATTTTGTTTCATTCGCCCATGTTTGAGTAACCATTTACATTAACAGCTACCTTTAAACTTGTTCAGTAGAGATTGGCAATTCTTTGGCTGAGATCATCCAAATGATTCTAGTGAAGGTGTGTGGAGTTTAACAACACAGTGAAGCACTTCCTGTATTACATGACATCACAAGGTGGAACAGAGAGAAAACATGGTTTGTGCATTAAACATGTGTGAATGAAACAAAACATAAGGAACATTATAACATAGATCAGAAAACACCGTAATATGAACCCTTAAGCTGATTCTTGTTTCTCCGTGAAATTGTGCTTACATCTTTACCACTCCCACAATAGCTCATTAATGCACAAAACACTTAAAATTTTAAAATAACCGTGGGACCCTTTTTGAACCCAATACTAGATTTCAGACGTTTATGGCCAGACAGAGCAGTGCCCCCTCTCTGTCCATCTGACACACCCATCTGTCATCCCGTTCTTTTCAGTGGAGCTGCAGGAGTTTGGGACCCGTCTAAGTGAAGGCGAATTGTTTGGTGAGATTTAAGCTTGACCTCCCGACAAGGCTGCCCCGTCGTCCCATACTTTTTGTGTAGCTCTGAAGAACCAAGATAGGATTGATGGTATTAGCTACATTTGGCTATTCTAGTTCATTAGTAAGGGAATAATGTATTGACTTTGAGAATTGTTGATCATTTTAGCAAAGGTTTTGTTTGGGCTTTTTTTCTGGGAATTTGAGTATAAATTAAAACTTACATAGTGTTTATACGCAGATAGATGAACGTGAATAAAGGTAGACAGAGCAGACAGTTGGGAGCAGTGTCGTAGGCAGTAGTCTTTGAGCAGGTCGTGGGTCGCAGGGTCAGAGGCTGGGGTGTTCGTACCGGACATGCAGAGCTGGGTCGGAAACGGAGGTGCAGAGTGGCTCCAAGGAGTGGTATCACGGTGGATACACGAACGAATAAACAGGAACATGACATGAAGAATGACCCATGGAAATGACAAGAAAATACTGGAGGGTGACAAGAAAATCTGGCCCAGAGTGTCGGGTCATCAGTCCTTTAGTACTCACAGGTGAAGGCTTGATTGCTTGATCAGAAGCAGGTGTGTGGAGGTGGCGCCAGAGTCTCCGCTCAGCTCCAGACTCAAACACTGAAGGGAGGGGGGAAAACAGCACAGAAAACACAAAAAACCCAAATCCTGACACATAGATCGCATAGATTTTACATGTTATGCATTGTAAACAGTTATATTGATCTAAAACAGCTAATATTAGTAACCAGGTCCATTCACCTCTTCTTCTTCTTCTTACTCCTGTTCCTCTTGTTGTTGTTGTTCTTCTTCTTCCTCTTGTTGTTGTTCTTCTTCTTTCTCTTGTTATTGTTGTTCTTCTTCCTCTTGTTGTTGTTGTTGTTCTTCTTCTCTCTCTTCTTCTTCCTCTTGTTGTTGTTGTTCTTCTTCCTCTTATTGTTGTTGTTCTTCTTCTTCCTCTTATTGTTGTTGTTCTTCTTCCTCTTGTTGTTGTTCTTCTTCTTCCTCTTGTTGTTGTTGTTCTTCTTCCTCTTATTGTTGTTGTTCTTCTTCTTCCTCTTGTTGTTGTTGTTCTTCTTCCTCTTGTTGTTGTTGTTCTTCTTCCTCTTATTGTTGTTGTTCTTCTTCTTCCTCTTATTGTTGTTCTTCTTCTTTCTCTTGTTATTGTTGTTGTTCTTCTTCCTCTTCTTCCTCTTGTTGTTGTTCTTCTCTCTCTTCTTCTTCCTCTTGTTGTTGTTCTTCTTCTTCCTCTTGTTGTTGTTGTTCTTCTTCTTAGGGTTAGACAGTATACATAATTGTGCATAGCTAACCTGCTTGCCGCCGCGTTGAAAATAGTAAGCGATCATGGCCTCACTTCCGGCTCCATCGACTCTGGTTCAAATTCACTTTCTACTGAACAACTGTCGCCCCTCTGTAACTGCTGCTATCAGATTTGTCACTTTGGTCTTAAAATTTTCGTATTAACCCGCTCAACATGATCCTGACATTTTTATTTTGCTAGTAAATCAAGATATGAATGTTGTTGACATGCAAATCAGATGCCTTTTTTCCCCAAGGTCGCTCCCACTAGCGTTAGCAACAGGTTTGATTGAACACTACGGGTGACATCATACTTATTTAGTCCACTTCTTTATACAAGCTACAGACAAGTCCCTCTACCAGAAATGCTCCACACCGCAGCTTTACCCACCAAACAATTACAGAAGTCTACTATTTCAAAAGACTTCCAAAGCCACCATTGACTAACAGTATCTCCTCAAATCTTTTAAAACGTCCAATGATAACGCTCACGATAGCTGATATATACTTTCAAGATATTTTTTTCTTTTCCTGGACCCTTTAAGAAGCAGCGGTCACTTTGAGTCGAGGACTGAAGAGCAGAAATGAGTTTTACGGAGGGGTTCTTTCATCTCGGCTCCACACATGCACACACTTCCTGCCTTACATTTGTACAGTGAGACCCGGAGATGCGCGCACTCAGAAGAGGACGGAATAACTAGGGCATCTTCACTAATCCCCCAGGCAACCAGAATCAGAGGTAGGGGGTGGGCGGGTTGGGGGTCTGGTTGTAATTAAATTAGTCTAAAGAACATGGAGATACCGGGAAAGGAAGATGAAGTCATAATAGGTGTATCCAGGGCTGAGAAGCGGAAGACTGCTAACTTTACAGAAGAAGAAATGTGCAAGATTCTCACTTAACTAAAATATTCATATCCACAAAATATATTATTGCAGTGCATTGCTGTGATTTGTATGGGGGTATTTTGTGAACTAGGCTAGCTTGGTTGCTATGGATTTTTAAAGCTTGTGCATATGTGATGAGGTTAAACCGACTGGCGGCTCGAGCTGGACTTTTTGCCTGCGCGGGGAAAGAGTTGGCAGCAAAGCAATGACTCTTCCTCATTCGGGCAGTCTGCCACGCCCCTCTGCCCATTTTAGGAATATCCTGGTGACATGATGCTGTCTGTAATAAATGCAGTCAATGTCAACAAGTCAATCCGCTTAGCAACGCTGTCAATCAAATCTGTTGCTAACACTAACGGGAGTGACCTCAGGGAAAGATCGGTGCGTTATTAATGTTCATATCCTGATTTACGGACACAAAAGTGAAATAAAAACACCAAGATCATGTCGAGCGGGTTAATATAAACATTTTAAGAACAAAATTACAAGCCTGACAGCAGCAGTTATAGAGAGAGGAGACGCAGTTTTTTCAATGTAAAGTGAATTGGACCCAGAGTCAATGGAGCTGGAAGCGTGCCCATGATCACTTTCGATTTGCAACGCAGCGGCTAGCACGTCAGCTATGTTCATTTATGTATGCAGTGTATGGGTTCGGCTGCCTTTCAAGTGAGCGTGATATGAATAATTATTACAAAATGCAGTTGTTTGTGGTTTGTGTTTTGTTTTAAATTGAGGATGCGATCTTCACCAGTAGCCGATGCTTGGGCAGAGAACAGAGCTTGTCTTTGGACATTACATTACTTTTGTGTATCGTAGTATACTGTGAGAATTAGGTCTTTATTTCATATTGTGTAGGGTTTTTTATGTTTCTAGCAGTGTGCCATTGAGCTGTACTTATGAGCACAACACCACAACAGCTGACTGCCACCAAGATCTCTCCGGAATCTGCAGCTCACAACATAAAGATCAAAACCTGCCCTGACCCAGTTATCTTCAGACTTAAAAATACTAAATGCATGGGGAATAAGGAGTTAGATCTGTACTGCACACTGTTGTTGTGTCCTTGGGCAAGACACTTGACAGGCCTTACATGAGTAGGTGTGTATGCTACATCCACCACTGGGGCTGGAGAGTGAATAACATACGAAGCAACATCAGAAATCATACCGTAACTTTTGTGTTCTGTTTTCTTTCTTTTACTTGATGAAGAGAGAAGGAGAGAAGGAGAGAGGAGACAAAGAGAGAAGAGACAAGGAGAAAGGAGACTAGAAGAGAAGAGACAAAGAGAGAGGAGACCAGGAGAGAGGAGACTAGGAAAAAGGAAACTAGGAGGAAGGAGACTAGGAGAGAAGAGACAAAGAGAGAGGAGACCAGGAGAGAGGAGACTAGGAAAAAGGAAACTAGGAGGAAGGAGACTAGGAGAGAAGAGACAAGGACAGAAGAGACAAGAAGAGAGTAGACAAGGAGAAAGGAGACTAGGAGACAAGGAGAGAGGAGACTAGGATAGAGGAGACAAGGACAGAGGAGACAAGGAAAAAGGAGACTAGGAGACAAGGAGAGAGGAGACTAGGATAGAGGAGACAAGGAGCGAGTAGACAAGGAGAAAGGAGACTAGGAGACAAGGAGAGAGGAAACTAAGAGAGAGGAGACTAGGGGAGAAGAGACAAGGACAGAGGAGACAAGGAGAGAAGGAAAAGGAAACTAGAAGAGAGGAGACAAGGAAACTAGGGGAGAGGGGACAAGGAAACTAGGGGAGAGGGGACAAGGAAACTAGGTGAGAGGAGACAAGGAAAAAGGAAACTAGGAGGAAGGAGACTAGGAGAGAAGAGACAAGGACAGAGGAGACAAGAAGAGAGTAGACAAGGAGAAAGGAGACTAGGAGACAAGGAGAGAGGAGACTAGGATAGAGGAGACAAGGAGCGAGTAGACAAGGAGAAAGGGGACTAGGAGACAAGGAGAGAGGAGACTAAGAGAGAGGAGACTAGGGGAGAAGAGACAAGGACAGAGGAGACAAGGAGAGAAGGAAAAGGAAACTAGAAGAGAGGAGACAAGGAAACTAGGGGAGAGGGGACAAGGAAACTAGGGGAGAGGGGACAAGGAAACTAGGGGAGAGGGGACAAGGAAACTAGGTGAGAGGAGACAAGGAAACTAGGAGAGAGAAGACGAGGAAACTAGGAGAGAGTAGACTAGAAAACTAGGAGACAAGGAAACAAGGTGAGCGAAGACTAGAAAAGTAGGTGAGAGAAGATAATCAAACTAGAAGAGTGGAGACAAGGAAACTGTAAGAGAGAATGTTAGGAGAGAAGAGATGGGCAACATGGAAACAGAGAGACAAGGAGAGAGGAGACAAGGAAAAAAGGGAGAGGGGAAACTAGGAGAGAGGAGCTGAGGAAATGAGGAGAGAGGAGACGGGGAGAGAGAGAGAGCGAGTAGGAGGTAGGAAGCTGATGGTGAGCGTGCTTCCTCCTCACTTCAGTTGTGCAGAGTCAAAGAGCTCATGCAGACTGGGGAACATGCTCTTTCTACAGGCTATCCTCAAGAGACGCCTACTGCTGCAAAAAGGTAAACAGAACTCATATTCACTCATTTATTTGATCTTTATTTTAAATGTACTTTTGCGTGACTGGCTTTTATCGTTAAGTCTCTGAAGAGGTTGCAGCAAATAATAAGCAGTGACTGTGAATGGAAGTTAGTTTGAAATCTCGTTTAAACTTCAATTGGGATTTGATGAATTTGTAGACACGTTCTTGCGTCAGGCTAGCGCTGGTATTTTTGATAGAAAATTGTATGGCTTTGGATGGAAAGTTTGGTAAAAGCGGTTTGTTTGTTTTTTTTGTTTTGTTTTTTAAGTGTCCCGCTATGATGTGCTAGCAAGATAGACGTAACTTCTGATTTTGTTCTGTTTGTTTTTTTCTACTGGACATTAATTTTGTTTTGTATTGTATAGTTTATTTATTTTTATATATTTTTCATATTGTGAAATTTACTGCCTGGCAAGAAAGAAAGAGATATTTTATGTTGAAAACGGTTTCAAGAATGTAAAGGCTAAATACATTTGTGAAAGAGGTCTCAAGAACAACAAAGGTTTTGTCTTTTTCTCATAAAAATAAAAATAAAAGTTTACAGTGTTAAGGGTAGCAAAAATTCACTGGAGTAATCTGAAGCCTTTTACCATGTTGTAAGGTCATTCCCTCATCAGAAACATGCCTGAAAAGGGTTCAGCCCACAAGATAATTAAATGCATTAGTGGCATCAATTTCATAACAGTTTGGCATCCAGTTTTGCATGTCCTTGAAATATTTTATTATGGGAGCAAAGTAACCAAAAGTTATTTTTATCTCATTTCTGGTTTGGCCAGTTTTTAGACTTGGACTTAAATTGTGAAATCTAGCAGAATGCACGCTGATTGTGATGTGATAGCGCTCTGAAGGTGGGGTGACTTAGCACAGAGAGCAAAGGAAAAGTGTGAAAAAATATTAATATGTTGTTTTTGATGAATATAGCATTTTCAAAACAATAAAAGGTAACAAGGGGATCTAAAGAAATGGACTAAGTGAGTGTGACGTCAACCATAGCATTGGCTCCAGTCAAATGAAGCTCATCGAGGCTGGAGCAGTTATAGGGACCAATTTGCACATTAGGAATTCTGACCGCGAGCATCATAGCAACTAAAGAGCAAATCTGGAGCGAGGCTGTTGAAGGTAACGCCCCTTGCCGCATGCCCCGCTGATTTAGCAGGGGGCAGGCGCTTAGCAATGCTGTCAGTCAAACCTCTTGCTAACGCTAGCGGGAGTGACCTCGGGGAAAGAAGACGCTTAATTTGTCTGTTATTAATATTTATATGGACCAGGATCATGTAGAGTGGGTTAATAAGAACATTTTAGGACAAAAATGACGAGGCTCACTGCAGCAGCTACAGAGAGAGGGGCGACGTTTTTCTAATGTAAAGTGAATTGGAGCCAGAGTTTCTGCGTGTTGTGCTTTGCTCAGTAGTCCCTCTGATGTGATGGTCATTGACTGAGTGGGTTTAGAGGACTTTGGTACATTTCCTGCTTTTAACTGCAGACACGAGGAGCCAATTAGTTGTTAAGTGTTTCACAGACCACCCTCTCACAAATCAGTAAGTCCAAAGGCTAATAGGAAGCCCTTATTTGGTCATTGTTTCTGGCTAGTTCTGTACTAATCTATGAGTTTCTGAATGATGAGATGCTAGGACGGTTGCCACGGTGATTCACATTTTCAAACAATATTGAATGGGGAAAAGTCCTCAAAATGTTGCTTATAACAGGAAGCTGAAACCCATGAATAGACTTAGAAGAGACACAAGGACAACAACTTATATATAAAAATTGAAGAGTATGCGTCATTAAGTATAAAGAAAAAAAACAAATCATTGTCTCTTTATGAATGGGTTCTTTAGGGCTGTCCAGTTTTCCTCATCAAATTGCAGTATCATATATTATTCAGCAGTAGTTATGTAGTAATAAAAAGCAGTAGTATTGTTTAAATGGGTGCTTCAGTACTTATAGGTGAAAGACAATGGAATACTAATATCTTGGTTAGTTCACTGCACTACGCAACTTGACAGGTGAAGGTGTGTCACCTGCACGTCCTCATGGAGAAGACAGTACTTTGCATGCAAACTAGGAGAAAAGAGGCAAGGAAACTAGGAGAGAAGAGACGAGGAAACTAGGAGAGAGGAGGCAAGGAAACTAGGAGAGAGGAGACGAGGAAACTAGGAGAGAGCAGGCAAGGAAACTAGTAGAGAGGAGAGGAGGAAGCTAGGGGAGAGGAGGCAAGGAAACTAGGAGAGAGGAGATGAGGAAACTAGGAGAGAGCAGGCAAGGAAACTAGGAGAGAGGAGACAAGGAAACTAGGAGAGAGCAGGCAAGGAAACTAGTAGAGAGGAGAGGAGGAAGCTAGGGGAGAGGAGGCAAGGAAAGTATGAAAGAGAAGACAAGGAAACTAGGGGAGAGGAGAAAATGAAACTAGGAGAGAGGAGACAAGAAAACTAGGAGATAGGGGACAAGGAAAGTAAGAGAGAGAAGACAAGAAAAAGAGGACACATCAGTACTTTGCCTGGAATGTTCCTTAGTATTTTGCATGCAATCTTACTGTGACTGTCTCACCTCTCCACAGATCTGACCTGTAACTCTGCCTGATGGTATCACCTGTTTGTGTCCATTGTGTCAGTTTATATACAGTCTGTGTTTCAAAGGCATCGCCAAGGCTCACCAACTCCTTTTTCTCTCACTCTGTCTTTCCTTGCCTTCTCTCTTTCCCTGGACCTCTTCCTTTCTCACAGTTTTCTTAGTAAATCTCTTGCAGTCTCTGTCCCTTTCTCTTTTTTCTCTCTATTCCTGCTTCCTTCTCTTCACTCTCACTGTTTTTTTTCACTTTCTCTCTCTCCCCTCTCTCATTCTCTCTCCCCCTGCCTCCGTCCTTCTCTCTTTCGCTCGCTCAGTTTGTTTTTTGTTTACTTTTCTCTCTCACCATCTATCTTTCTAACTTTTTTCCTTCACTCTCTATCCCCTCCCCTTCTCTCTTTCTTTTAATTTTCCATACATCACACACAAAAAGCATATTTAAAACGCAAGATTCTGCAAAATATTTTAATAACTGAGAAACAGATTTGAAACAGAATTATAGGCGATCATTAGTTTCCACGTAGCTGATTATCCCAGAGAAAGCTTTTGAACTTTTAATATACATTTTTTTTCTGGAACTCTATGAGAAAAATGAGTGGGAAATTTTGTTTTGGAACCTCAGGGTGGGCCGTCCTGTTGAGCTCCGTTTAGTTTTTGGATTGCTGTGTCAGTTCTTTTGTTTTGATTTTATTTTCAGACGAAGACCTGCTGATACAAAGTGACAACACAACAAAACAATGTCAGAAGAATGTTCAGTAATGTCTCTTTACACGTTCTTATATCATTTTAACTTTGGGTTATTTGGTATAATAGCTTTCTCCAGTGGTGGAAAAAGTACTCCATTTTGTTACTTAAGTAAAAGTGCAGATACCAGAGCAAAGAAATATTCAAGTAAACGTAAAAGTATCACATGAAAAAATCTACTTAAGTGAAATTATTATGATGTACAGTACTGAAAGATGGAAAAGTAAAAGTATTTTACACAGATTTTGAGATTTAAAAACATCTTTAAATGTTTTGATTTTGATAAAGATTTGTGCTGAACAATTGAATCAATATTTTTTTTAGCTGTTTTTATTTGTATATTTTTGTTATGAATGTGTTAAAAATAAACCCTCAGCCTTTTCAGCAGGTCTCAAACTATCATAAAAAATACTTTTACTTTTATGTCCAGTTCAAAAATATAGTGGAGTAGAAAGTACAGATACCTGCTTTCAAATGTAGTGAAGTAAAAATATCCACTTTATAATCTACTTATGTAAAGTACAGATACCTAAAATGTATACTTAAGTGCAGCACTTTACTACTTTTACTTTGTTATGTTCCATCGCTGGCTTTCTCTGTGTTTCCTTCTAGTCTGATAGATTATTATTTCATTAAGCACAGCCCCTTGAGATGCATTTGATGTGATTCAAAATGGCTAACGCTCGTTGCTTGTGACTATAATGTTATTTGAGAGAGACTTATTTAACAGAACAAGTCAGTTTTGTATGGTCAGACTGTTCAAACAAATGTGCTGGAGGATTTCTTCTTCCCTAAATTGGTTTTGCCACATGATACACTTCAAGTCTTGTTCCTTGGCAACGGTTTGCTTATGCCAAACTTTTATAATAACTTTACAATCCTCTTGGTCATGCATTGATAACAACTTAATTAACTTTTCAAACAAAAACAATCCCATCTTAATTAAAACCATCTTGATTCAATTATAAATCCTTATCAAACGTGACATCTTATGAAAAGACTCTTAATGGAAATTCCCCATGGGCAAAGGCATTTGTGGTGGTGATGAAGAGGTGGAGATTAAGAGGCTGAAGGGGCTGATGCTTCAACTGAGACAGGAAAGAAGGAGTCGGCATGTCCACCCTAGCTTTTAACACCTCATTCACTACACAGCCCCACACTCTTTAGTGGACTCTATAGCTCCTTCACAAAACTCTGAGAAAACTTGATTTCTGTCATAAATAATGATCAGATTCGAGTGCCATATGAGTATTTATAGCCTAACACTAATCATAGAAGCTTTTGTCAAGCAGAATTTCAAAAAAATTTTTAACTTTTTTTTTTTATCAGAGAGGTGGAAATTATTGCTCTTTTAACAGTTCAAGTCAAGGTAAGTGGCTAACTCTGGCAACTTTACACAGCAAGATACAGATACAACCAGTGCTTCTATCTGCTTCTTTCAGTCTTATTGTGTCCAGTTAAAGACCGGTCACTTTCTGCTGTTGTTTTTCAAGCTCTTGCAATGCATTGTGGTCTATATTGACTGGTTCAGTGACCTCCAGTACCCACTACTCTTCAAGGTGCATTATGGGAGAGTACTACTTTTTCACCAACTGGCCATTCGGGCACCTATTTTTATTTTATTTAGTTTAATTTAGTTTAGTTTTATTTTATTTTATTTTATTTTGTTTAGTTTTATTTTGATGTATTTTATTTTTCTTAGTTTAGTTTAGTTTTATTTAGTTTAGTTTTATTTTTTATTTTTTTACTATTTTAACCTATTTTTATTCTTCTTTTATTTCATTTTAGTTTTTTTTCTTTTTTTCTTTCTTTCTTTATTTTATTTATTTATTTTTATATATATTTTACTTCCTGGTTGGAAACAGGCAGCAAATATGACATATTTAACGGAAATTTCCCTCTCTGAGTTTTTTCTTCCACTCTCTTCCCTCTCGTTCTCTCCTCCCCCTGCCTCCCTCTTTCTCTGTTTCCCTCTCTCACTGTTTTCTCTCACTCCCTCTTTCTCTCCCCCCTCTCTTTCTCTCTCCCTCTAACTTTTTTCTTTCCTTCTCTACCCCTTCCATCCTTCTCCCTCTCTCTCATTCTTTCAATTTCTCTCTTCCCCTCCATCTGATTAATTCATACATTTTGGGACATGTCTGCTTTTGAAGTGTGCGCTCCGTAGAGGCGGCAGAGAGGGGAACGGGGACAAAACGCCAGAATATTGACATGCGAAATCTGGCAATGCTATCCAAAATAAACCCTTAGATTCACATATACCCAGACAGACAGACAGACACAGTAGAGACCGAGGAGATGGAGGAGAGATGCGCTTACTAAATCAGGGCGCAAGGCTTGGCAGGAGAGCCGGGTATGAAAATATGATAAACACAACGATGAAAATTTAAATATCTCTTCGTTGCGGTGCAGCTAGTTTCATGATTTATCTGTGAAGTGATTTGGCGCTGGAGGGTCTAATGCAGAAGTTCATGAAAAGGTCTTACTTGAAATATGGAGCTGTATATAGGCTAGGATTATACACACACAGCTTGGTACGCAAAGAATCTATAGCATTTATTGTAAGGAGGTTTCAAAGAGAATACATGTATTTTAGATATTTTCCATAGACTGCATAAAGACATGAATTAAGTGAGTGTGACATCACCCGTAGCACTCGGATCCAGTCAAATGAAGCTCATCGAGGCTAGACGTTTTTTCATAGCAACCAAAGAGCCAATCCAGAGGGAGGCTGTTGAAAGTAATGCCCCTTCCCGCCCACACCGCTGGTTCAGCAGGGGGCAGGCTCTTTAGCTAGTTAGTTATAATGTTTATTTCAAACCTGCACGTATAATTCACATAACATAACAGTACAGACACAAATACACATATGGTTTGAAAAGGGGATGGATGAAACACAGCATTTCCAGTCCCCTCATCACAGAACAACACTTCAACAATTCAACAGACTCCTATATTATACATGACAGACACTATAAAGCATTCACACTCACATCCAGACAAGACACTGGCCCAACACTCTCCGACCCCACACCTTCCTCCCCTGATATTATGCTGTCTGCTGAGGGCATCACCCTTTCTCCTCCAAGTAGTTCCTCATTTTAAAAATGTTTTTAAACTGAACCATGTTCAGTTGACGAGGCTCACTGCAGCTGTTACAGTAAGAGTGCTGACAATTGGAGCCGATGGAGCTGAAAGCACGGCGATGATCACTTCCTATTTGGAACGCAGCGGCTAGCGCATTAGCTATGTCCATTTATATATACAGTCTATGTGTGCTTCCCAGTCACCTTTGTGTCTCACTCAAAGGTCTCAGTGCAGTTTAGCAGGAGGACCGGTCAGGTAGAGTCAGCAGATCCTGTGTCGGGGCAGTTTGAGGAGAGGAATAAAAAGTGTCTCTCCTATCCTATATTTCCTCTTTATTCTGAAACCCGAGAATCTAAACCTATGTTTAGTCCTGACTCTGGGCACCAGCAGGAGGTGTCAGAGTGTGAGATGGTTCTTATGGCACTAACATGTCAGAGATGTACTCTGGTGCTGGGTCATGGAGAGACTAGTTCACAAGCAGAGCTGCTTTAAAGTCTATTCTCTGAGCCACAGGAGCCAGTGCAGGGACCTGAGCATAGGACTTATGGGCTTTTACCTCCTGGTTCTGGTCAGGACTCGAGCAGCAATATTCTTGATGTACTGCAGCTGTCTTACAGTGAACAGGCCGTTAGAGCAGTCCAACCTACTGGAAACAAACTCATATGCAGACGTTTGCATATGCAGACATTTCTGTGCCAAACTTTAGCTTCTCCAAGCTGTTTTTAATCAGTTGTTCATAGTCACAAATCAGAGACACAAATATTGCAACTCAGTTGTATGGCTGTTTCTAGGGCTGCAAACTAAGCAAAAGTGTCAATACCACAACATCTCACAGTAAACACATCAAATGAACTATAACTGCAAAATGAAAAGGGACACTATGTAACATTTCCCCACCATCTTCACTCCATCAAGATGTTGTGACTGCCTATAATGTTCCACAGTATGACATTAAGGTGGCACCACCAAGCCTAAGAATGTACATTAAAGGCATTTTTAGCAATTAAAAGCCTTGAATAGATAAGCATAGCAACATAATCTGCATAACGACAAGCAGGTAGTGAACCCTCAACAACGGTAATAAAATGAATGAATAAATGTAATACTAGAAATATACAAATATTATGAAAAATGATTTGGGATATGTTTGCATAAATCGTCTCCAAAAACAGCATCTGGATTCTGAATTTTTTTTTTTTTTTTTTTTTTTTTTTCCAAAGGCAGGCGAAGACGAGACAGCTCAAACCAGTTGAATGGTGCAGAGTATTTGAATGCATTTTTGAGTCTAATCTAATGACTGGGGCCTCATCTCCCTGTGCCCTGGTTTCCCCTGTCACTCTGCTCCTCTGCTCTTTCATGTCTGGCAGGCTTCTATTAATACAAAAATATAATACATAAAAACATCTAAAGTGGAGGATGTGTTTGGAAAAGGGATGCACCCGACACAGCAGGAAGTAAAAATAGAGGTTAGGCAAAAAATATATATAAGAAATAACGGGTTTTAAAAATTAGTATTACAGATTTGAATTTGTTAAGATTATTTCATCCGGTCTCTCTATTTTTGGCATCAATTTCAGGCTAAATTACACTACCAGTCAAAAGTTTGGACACACTTTTAAATTTTTTTTATTATTTACACATTAGATTCTCAAATCCAATCAAATGGACACATGTAGTACACAAAAATAAACTCAAAATAACTCTAAACTTGTTTTAGTTTTAAAAATGTAAAAATAATCACCCTTTGCTTTGAACCCTAGTTTGGATAGCGCCCTCTGCCTGTCAAATCCTCACAGTTTTTTAATGCAGTTTAAGACTAGACTAAAAACCCACCTCTTCTCCCTGGCATTTAACACTATCTCTTGGTGTGTTATTGTACTTTTCCTTTGTATTGTGTTATCTATGTTTTGTTGTTTTGTTTTTTTACTTTATGTGAAGCACTTTGGTTAGCTTTAAATGTGATATAGAAATAAACTTGAATTGAAATGAATTGTACTGAGAAAAGGCCAAGGGTTTGCAGCACTGTCACCAAAGCAAAGGGCTGCTGTTTTGAGGATTTGAACATAAAATCTAAAAATATATATATATTTAGTTGAGTTTTTAACATTTTTTTTCTTTGCTGCATAATTCCACATATCTTGCATAATATGTTTTATGTCTTCTATGTGTATATATAGCGTAGAAAGTAGTAAACATTGAACGAGAGGGTGTGTCTGTACCTTTGTGCCTCTGGAGAAAGTAAACTGTGCTATGAATAAGAGCAAATGTCATTTAGAAATGTAATAAAATTCAGTCAAAAATTATTTCAAATCAAATTTTCAAAACAAGATTTATTTATTTTTTTTATATGATTTCAGCAATAATCAACCTCTGTCTTGTGTACAGTGCTTATTAATGTATTCATATTTCACATTGCCACATAATTTAGCGTATAGATTTTATGTCTGATGCCCTTCCTCCTTCTTGATTTATACAGGTGATTCTTTGTGACAAGAAATTACACTTACCATATTCTGTTTATTTATTTACTTGGTTGTTGCATGTTTCTCTCATGCTGTAGAAAAAAAAAAAAAGTAAAAATGTTGATGGTTCTAATACCCCTGCTGCTGTTATGCCCTTAAGCAAGACGATGTGTCTATGAGCCTATGAGCACGGTAATTATTTTGATGAACCGTTTAAAGTATCTTAAAATGTCGGCTGATGATTGCTGCTGTAAACTCTGTAAACTCCTGCCTGTGTGTGGAGCTGGCTGTGTCCCTATAGTGAAGCCTACAGAAGCACCTGCAGGCAAACACAACACAACTCCCTGATGAAGTGTTCCTGAAAAACACACAGCAGTCAGTTTACAACCACAAACACATGAGCAGTGCAGGAGAACAGAGACTCTTTCATTTGTGCATTAAATATATTACAATATTATTACATTATATAGGCCTTTCTACTGCTCTTTTTAAAGCCCGCCATGTAAGTTTTTAGCCTCATGTTTGTTTGTTTTTTGTTTTTTTTAAATTATATATATATATTTTTTTTTTCATTTTGGACATTTTATTACACTAAACATGAAAAAAAGTGAATGGGCTTGCATCTCCACAAACCTGATTCTTATTTGGCTCTGGAGAAGGGGCTCCATCTGCTTGTTACATCATTGGCAGTAAAACAGTCTGTCTCTATGGAGAATGTTCCAAAGAGTTTAACACACAAACACTGCATATTTAGTTCTTCTCTCAATCAGAAAACACTCTGTTCCACCTTGTGATGTCATGTGGTAATACAGGAAGTGCTCCACTGTGTTTTTAAAATTTGTGCACCTTCACTAGAATCATTTGGATAGTTTAATTTCATCCCTGGAATGATCAAACTCTGCTGAACAAAAGGTAAAAAAAAGGTAGCTGTTAGCTTGAAAACTACCTCTTCGGGACATTACAAGGTGGAATAGAACATTTTGAGCCTTGGAGGTGCAGACAGACAAATAATGCATGTGTGAATCAAACAAAACACAACTCCAGATACAGAAGGTTTTTGAGGAGGTAACAACATTAAAACATGGCTCAAAGCTCACAAGAGTCAATTGTGTATCTGTGGCTACTGTGTGCATCTGTGGCTACTTTACAAGCTACAATTTTACACCGTATAACTTTTCATCCACAGGTTTTTTCTTTATGGTTGTTTTACTACACTGACAAGACAGAACACCCAATAACTATAACCAAATTGAAAATCAAATTTGAGTGTTTATAAAATATATTCTTTCTTATCATAAATTCAAAACAGATTTCATTAAACCCAGTCGTTCCCATCCATTCATTATTCATACTTTTTCTCCATTGAGTCTGACCTACTTAGATATTTCTCATTTAAAACCTGTCCCACCAAAACTGCAAATAGGCAAAATGTAATTAATATCACTGCATTATTTAGATGAATGGGGCTTGCTTTGTGTCCCATTTAACCCAATTGTTTCATATCTACTTAGTTATGATTATCATTTTAAAGCGGTACCATATATCACGCAGCTGTACACAAGTGCGCGTCCAATTTTCCTCTCCTTCCTTTACCTCCTAGCTCCTTTTTCCGACTCGCTCGTCTCCTCTCTCCTTCTTCCTATGCAGATGTGCGTTCTTTGATTTTGTCGCTAGAGATTAATTAGCGCTTTATTAGGAGCCCTATTTATACCTCCAGCCGAAAAGACTCGGTGAGAGGGGGAAGCGTCTGGGGAGGGGGAGAGCGGGACTATACAACAGACTCAAGGCAAAAAAGGCTGCGAGGAGGAACAGAGAGAGCAAGGGAGTTGGTAAAAATTAAAAGAGTTGAAATGGAAAAAGATAAGGCAAAGTTTGACAAAAGCTAGTACAAGGTATTAAGGTGAGAATGGAGTGATGTGCAAGCGAAAAGCAAAAGTTGGGGGGAAAAAATGTGCAGAAATATATTTTAATCTTGGAGTTGTGTCGTGGCAGAGTGGTTAACGCTCATGCTTCTTAAAGTTGCACTATGCAACTTTTCTAGAAGTTGGTCCATGATCAAATGTTCCCGGGTATATGACATTAAAGTTATCCATGTACCTCAATTGAAACGAGGAGGTGACGCCTCTAGGCCAAGTTACTGGTCAGATCTGTGAAGAGGCGAGCATGCTGACCTTTGAGGAATGCATTTTTTCTTATTGAATTAATACAAAGTAGGTATGCTCAATGCTGTACTACGTAACATTACAGGTAAAGACATATCTCATTGAATATAAAAGTTGCATTATACATCTTTATTAAGGAGGTTGCGGGTTCAATTCTCAGGCAATGTGCTGTTTTTGTGTGTGTGTGTATATATATATATATATATATATATATATATATATATATATATATATATATATATATATATATATATATATATATATAAATAATAGAATCTTACAGCTAACCATAAGAAGGCTTGAAATAAGGCCTGGGAGGGATTTCTAAATTGCATGGATGACATTTAAAATCTCTTCAGACATATTTGTGATGAGAGAACGTTATAACATGATAGAAAGCTCCAAAAATCAATTTAGCGTAATACCCACTTTTTAAAAATGACTGCAGTTATACGAACTTTTACTGAGTTGACCTAATTTCTTGTAACCTATAAGGCCCATACATTTTGATACATTAAAGGTAAAGCCTCTTGTGTGGCGGCACAGTGGCTGAGTTGTTAGCACTCATGCCTCATAGCAACAAGGCTCTGGGTTTGACTCGGGGGCTTTTCTGTGTAGAGTTTGCATGTTCTCCCTGTGTCTGGGTGGGTTTCTTCCAGGCACTCCGATCTCTCCCATCAATCCAAAGCTTACACTATAGTTTACGTATCTGGTTAAGGTAGTCCTGACCAAAACTAGCTCAAAATCTGGAGATGGGTCCCTTGCTCCTGACAGGAGTGAGTCAAATGCTGATGACAAATTGCCTAATGTGGAAAATAAAGTGCCTAATGTGGAAAATAAAGTGTACCTTAGCCTGAACCTTAACTTTACTGTGGTTATCCTTCTCTTCTCAGTTGAGGAGGTTGTGGGTTAGACTCTGATCTCCCTGAGTGGAGTGTGCATGTCCTCGTTGTGTGACTGCGGAAGAGTTGTTATCCTGTCTCCTCCCCTCAGTAAGGAGGTTATAAGCTCTTGATCTATGTTTGTAAAAGATGTGGAAATTTGGTTGTGTTTCTGATGTCCCAGCAAAGAGTCTTTCTCAAAGAGTGATTTTTTTTTTTCCCTTTGGCCTCTCTCTGCTCCCGTACGTCTTGTATAGAGTCAACAGAGAGAGATTTAACCAAAGCCTGACTCACTTCCAGACCTAGGGACAAAGAGGAGTCTGAACACTGACCCCATTCTGTCACGCTATGGATGGTTATGAGAGGGCAAAGAGAGTCCAGTGAGTCTGGGGCATATAAAGTAATCACAAAATATCTTATTAAAACAAAAGCAAAAAAAATAAATAAAAAAAAAATAGAATTTTGTATCATTATTTGCTACATCTTTAATTCTCTTTTAAACATGCTTTTGGTCATCTTGGGATAACTATTTTATATTTAAAAAAAATAAAATAAAAATAATGTCTGCATTTGGAAAACACTTAAAATTAAATAAATAATATAATAAGATAATACAAAAATAAAATACACTTCAGTTTCCAATGAGGTGTTTAGGCATTAGAGCGCTCTCTGCTGTTAGCAACAAATGAACAATTAGAAAGTAAATAAGCCGCTAAGCCACTCAAATGCTATGCTAATAGAGCCATGCTTTTGCTGTGAACACAATTTGACCACAGAATGACTCCGGTGATGGTTTATGGGCTTAAAAACTGCACAGGAGAATTCCAGAGTTTTATCTGTGATGCAACAATCCTGGCACAATGCAAATGAAACATTTATGAATGGTCAGAGAACACAATTTTGGATTAATGGATTAATGATTTACATGTGAATGGAACAAAAATGCAACTATGTTTTTGATGAGTATAACTCAAACCTCAAAAAGACAAATTTGCAAACTATAATAGAATTTCAGATAAGTTACTCTTTATATAAATACATTTTACATTTTCAAGGAGCAATGGAACAACTCATATTTTATAAAATGTAGGCATCAAGTGTTTAGAAAAGTGACACACATTCTACATGTCTAAAGTTCACTCATTTCAGAAGGATTCAATCAAAGTAACAAAACAAACAGTTAACTATCAAAGTTTTTTGTAGCGATTTGCTCAGAATAACACTAGATTCTGAGAAATGATTTGAAGATTCTTATGGTCAGACCTACATTTTTGTTCCTTGACATTTTTCAGCTGAACTCAGAAGTGTGATGTGGTGTTGCAGTGAAGTAGTTCAGCTGATCTAAACAGATTTTGGGCATATCTTCCTACTCCTTCCTGTGAGAGAGATGGTACGTCCCCTCATCCTGATTTACAGTCTGGTGAACTTGTTTCCGGATGGCCTTCCTGATCCAACGACAGTATTTGTTGCTGTCTGTGCCTATGACTTTAGCGTTGTCCCGTTCCATCAGGTGGCTCTCCCTCTGCAGTGGTTTGAAATGGCGGACTGGAGCTGTTGTTCTGCTTGCTGCTTAATGCGTCGTGTGCTTGATGGGGTGGTCTCTTTTTCACATTCTGTTCAATGTTCCTTTTTAGGGTGTTAAATGTCTTCTCTTCTTTCAGTTACACAGTCAGATGCTTTTTTAGTGCAACCCAAACATGTCCAGATATGACACACACACAAAAAAAGATCTGACTATATGAATCTCTAAGTCATAATTACATACGTACCTTATTAACCTAATCAAACAAGATTTGGGAAATGTGTATTGTGTGTTTTTTTGTTTGTTTTTTTTGCTTTGAATTATCCTCATAGTATCAGAATCGGGATTGTGTACAGTGGTCCCTTGTTTATCGTGGTGGTTACATCCTAAAAATAACCCGCAATAGATGAAATCCACAAAGTAGTCAGCTTTATTTTTATTTATTTATATATATTTTTTACAATTATTATATATGTTTTAAGGCTGTAAAACCCCTCACCACACACTTTATACATTTTTCTCAGACAGGCATTAACATTTTTCACATTTCTCTCAAAGTTCATCCATATTAAAAACTTGTTCAGACTTATATTCCTCTTCCTCCATGATCACTTTAAATTTGTTGTTCACGTCTGCCTCTGCTCCAGTGTTATCTGCAGAGGCGGCCTCTCCGTGCACAGAAACACATTTGAGTCCAAAGTGTTTCTTAAATTTGTCAAACCAGCCCTGGTTGGTATTAAATGGGCTTGGTACTGCGTGAAAAGTACTCGACGATGGCTTGAGCTCCGCATCATCCTGCTCCTCGCTGTCATGAATGTCTTCGCTGTCAGCAAATGTTTCAACACTTCAGAGTCACACTGCTGCAATCGAACATTTATGTAAATTTTGCTGAACTGTATAGGAGACATAGCATTAATTGACAAGACTGATTGACAGTGGTCTACGAAATCAAGTTTTTTAGTTTCACGACAACACTAGTCACTATGGCAGAGTAGTTATCCTGTCTCCTCCCTCTCACCAGGAGGTTGTTGGCTAGACTCTTGATCTCTCAGAGTGGAGTGTGCATGTCCTCCCTGTGTCACTTCGGCAGAGTTATCCTGTCTCCTCCTATGCTAACTTCAACACTAATTGGCACTAATTCTATATTTGGTAATGTTTTCTAAGAATTCTCTGGCGTTTCTCGAGTGTGTTCCAGTGGTTTTCATTTGCCAAAACAGCCCTGGTTTTTCTAACAAGAATTGGAAAACGCTTCCATTTTGGAGCTGCACCAGTCTTGATGTTTTATTAATCTATCTAGGGTCTGTTTCATTTGTGTGTGTGTGTTTCTTTCCTCTGTTATTGTTCACTTCTTGCTTCTTCTGCGCAAAACTGTTTCTGTTCTCCCTCGTAAATTCTGATAAAAAGCTTGTATCAAGCTGCAGTTGAACCCATGGTAGAAGGCATTGTAGAAGAACATGTAAGTGTTGTGATGCTTGTGACAGGTGCAGAGTGGATGTGGATGAAGCTTCTGACAGGTGCAGAGTGGATTTGGGTGCTTCTGACAGGTGCAGAGACATTCCCACATTCTTGATTTGCATTTCAAACTGTCTTTCTGTCTGTGCCACGAGCTAGCATATCTGCACCCCTCTGTACCCGACTCTCACAAAAATGTCTTAGCCTCAAATTCACTTCACTTTCAGTTTATTTCTTCTTCCTCTGTTTTTTTTTTTTTTTTTTTTTTGTGCGTTCTCTGACAAGCTGCCCTCATTTCTGCCCGCTCTAATCTGCTTTGCTGCAAGTTTAAAGTGTCTTCTTTGGTGAGAATATTTTGGGATGTACAAAAATAAAAAAAAAAGTTCATCCCAAGCTTATATTGCCTTCACGAGAAAACAAAAACTAGCTAGCTTTTTTTTTTGACATGTGAAGTATCAAGGCTGCAATTTTTTTTTTAAAATAGTGGTATTACACTTCTACAGCATAACTGCTAACACATAACATACTTACATCACCGTGTTACCTTTTATTGTTTTGAAAATGCTATATTTGCTGAAAACCACCTTTGCTCTGTGCGCTAAGTCACTCCCCTTTCAGAGCGCTATCACAACACAATCAGAATACATCCTGCTAATGAAACTACTGCACATCACATCAGGTTTGTGAAGTTGTAGTGTATTGTAGTTGTGTTTTGCATCATGTTTTTGCATATTTACGGAAAATTGCAGTGTGGGAGCATGGGCGATGTAAGCTTTTGAGCTGATCTTTGGAGACAATCTTACAGCTAACCATAAGGAGGGTTGAAACAGGGTCGGGGGAAGATCGCTAAATTACTCAAACATGCATGGATGACATTTAAAATCTTTTCGTCCTCATATTTTTGATGAGGGAACAACGTTATAACATGGTAGAAAGCTCCAAAAAGTCAATTCAGAGTAATATCCCCTTTCTAAAAATGACTATAGTTATATGAACTTTTACTTAGTTGAACTAATTTGTTGCAACCTATAAGACCTTCACATTTTGTTACGTTAAAGGTCAAGTCTCTGCACCTGCGATTCAGCTAAATTTGTCTTGCCCCAGTACAGCTATATTGCATAAGCAGCTCTTGAGGTCACACAAATTAGATTGCTGTGTTCTGTCTGTATCTAATTATAAAGTGCTTTATTGTGAGATAATCAGGAAATGCACGGTTAGCATGCGCGGTGTTGTTAGCATTACCATGATGGCAACTCCGCTCTGGCCTCTAAAAGTAGGATGCTCTGAATGCATAAGGTAATTGAGGAATAAGTTTGGACACTGCAAACTTGTTCTGTTTTTCACATATTTAAGAGTGTAATTATTAGGTACACATTTAACAACAGCGTACTATCTAATACTATTCTCAAAAAGGAATTAACACAGATATATCATCATATTTGAACATAAAGGAAGTAATTATGCGTTTATTCAGTCCTGTCTAGACAATATCACCGGAGTACACATTAGTATACCTTAACATTCCCATGCAGTTCAAATGAGATGTTTTGGTGAATATGGGTCGAGCTTATGCACCGAGCCACAGGAGGCCATCTTGTGTGCCACTTCAAAGGCCCTCCCTCTACCCATAATTCTCAGAGTGCACGGGTTCATTTGCACTTTAAACTCGGCGGAAAAAGCAAAGCAAAAATGAAAGAGGAGAGGGAAATGTGAGAGTGAAAAGCCAGACCTGAAAAATAAAGTCATGGGCTCAAGTAAAGTGGTTCTTTAGAGTTAATACACACATTTGAACTATGAGAAAGTATTTTATTTGACATGCAAAACAAGGTTGAGTGGGGTCGTATATTTGGAGCAGATAGGGCCTTTCTATATGGAGTTTGCTTGTTCTCCCTGTGTTTATGGTTCTGGCTGCTCCGATTTCTGCTGTCAGCAATGTGTGAAATTGGATTCTGAATCTCAATGGCATTTTCATATAGTCAGCAAGTAAACAAAGTAAAAACAACAGTATTATCACAAATACTGCAGTGGAGAGTATAGTGATGGGGACATGAGCAACACATGAACATATTACGGCAACGCTATACCCTAAATACAATGTAGAAGCAGAAGAAATGTTATAAATATGACCTATCTGTGTCCCCAGATATGAGGGAAACATGTTCCAATCAAATATTTATTTTACTGAGAACAAGTAAAGCTGATGTATTCTTAATTATAACATGATGCTACATTTATTTATGTTATAAATTGGTGTTCTGGTTCTCAAAATGATTATTCAGTCAGAAAGCAGAATGAGCCTCACATGAGCCTCTCATTTGGGTTGCCAGTTTCAAATGTTGAAATCCAGTTAATTTAAACCTAAAATGACTTTCTCTGGTCTGAATTGTCACTACCTAAACCCCAGCACAGTGCTAGTGCAGCCCCTGCAGCTCAAGGAGTGAATCCTGGAGGTTCAATTCAATTCAATTAATTTATTTTTGTAACGCCCAAAATCACAACAACAGTTGTCTCGAAGGGCGTTCATGTTTTGGTTGATGGGGGAAACCGGAGTACCCGGAGGAAACCCATCCAGACACGGGGAGAAACATGAAAAACTCCACACAGAAAGGCCTGGTGACCCGGGGATTGAACCAAACCTTCTTGCTGTGAGACATGAGTGATGGCACTCACTCACCGTGCCGCCAAGACACAAAAAACAAAACAACAGGAAGAATCAGACACAACAAGAAAAATCAGACACAACAGGAAAAATCAGACACAACAGGAAAAATCAGACACAACAGGAAAAATCAGACAACATAAGAAATCGGCCAGGAGACCAGACGAGGAGGAGGAGAGCCGGGCAAGGAGGAGGAGAGCCAGGCAAGGAGGAGGTCCAACTGTCATCGGGGGAATCTGAAAGAGATACACTCCACAGGGGGAGTGGGACAGGGGACAACATGTGAATAGCATTGCTGATGAGAAAATAGGGCAAAGTAGAGGATAGTGCTCAGGTTGCCATACTTCCCCCAGCTAGTTACTCCTACTGCAGCTTATCTTATCCCGGGTTTTAATAACCCTAACTCCCTCACTAAGTATATGGACAGGTTCCTGTCCATATACTGAGAATGTGACCTCTATCTGCTCTAAAACAGGCTACATACAGCTAATTTAATGTAACTTGTACCCCAGTCGCTTTTAACTTAACACTTAATACCATGTCTCTACGTTATAAACACTGAGTTATTATTATTATTATTATTATTATTATTATTATTATTATTATTATTATTATTATTATTATTATTATTATTATTATTATTATTATTGTTATTATTATTGTTATTATTATTATTATTATTATTATTATTATTATTGTTATTATTATTATTATGTTACTTTAAATATTTGTGAGTAAAGAAAAAACATTGATTCTGTCTCATAATCAAGCTAAATAGTACTGCTGCCCGTGTTAATATTGCGTGTGTGATTGTGAGGACACTGGAGAATGTCACTCCGAGGTCCGCAGTGAAGGAGGGAGGAGGGAGGAAGGATGGAGGATGGAGGAGAGAGGATGAAGGGAGGAGAGAGGAGGGGAAAGTAGGTCAGGAATCAGGGCTAAAACTCAACCAAGTGACCGTGAATAAGCACAACTGCGGTTCCAACTGCTGATCAGCGTAATGGAGGATAACGGACTCAAGGAATTCTGAAAATGCATCGGCCCAAGTGAACTTTTGGTCATTTATCTTCTATTTGAATATCAGATTTTTTTATAGTCACGTGTCTTGCCCAGGGACACAATAAAAGTAGATGCCAGCAACCGATTGTCATTCCCTTAGTGAGCAAAATGTCACTTGGAACCTATGAGCATATAGCCTGAATAATAAGTGTGTTCTAGCTTTGTTTCTTAGCTTCCTTTGTTTAATGCAATACTGTGGAACATTTCTGGCTAAATACTGTAATATCTCCTTGGAAAAGTTACATACTGCACCTTTAATTCTAAGATAATAGAGGGGATATGTTTTATTATTCTGAAAATGCTTTATTTGCAGAAAACCACATAATAAGATCCCTCTCCCTTTGCTCTCCCTGCTAAGTCACTACCCCTTCAGAGCGCTATCACAACAGAATCCTTGTGCATGAAACTACTGCACATTGCATCAGGTTTGTGAAGTAGGAGAGGTCACTAAAACACTCAAACATTCATGGATGACATGTAAAACCTCTCCAGGCATGCTTTTGATGAGTTACAACATGGCAGAAAGCTCCAAAAAGTAGATTAAAGCTCAAGATAGACCTGACACCTATGCCATCCCATTAGCACATGAAGCATTGTGCAAAGCCATTCACATTAGTCTGTTATTATTATTATGAAATGATGCACTTGAGGGTTTGAGACGAGACAGTTTTAGACTCAGACCCATTTTCACGGCGTATCTCATTTTGGTTGCCCTTTTCCAAATGCCATGCTGCCAAACTTTGCGGTCAAATTCAAAGTGGCATTACTCGTCCTGCTCAAGTGCTGCAGGTGAGGGAGGATCATTATGACTTTGGTCAGTGGAGATGTGCTAATGACAGGTTCTTGTGTTTCTCTTGTGAGTCTGAGGTCTGTGTGGAGGGAAAAAAGAACAAAGTCAGCAAAATGTGACTAGCGCAGGAGATAAGTGTCACATTGTGCTGAGTTAACATACTGCACATTATTAGAACATGTGTGTGTCAACATGGAATAGAACATTGTTTCAAAATCCACTTTTTAGACTCTTACATAAAGCTACAGTATGTAACTTTCTGGAGGTGGCATGTCACCTGAATATGGAAACCATGGATATAGCTAAAGAAAAATTCAGAATGCTAATAGGTGTGAGAGCCCTAAGGGGCCTGAGCCATCCATCCATCCATCCATTTTCTTCCGCTCATCCGGGGCCGGGTCGCGGGGGCAGCAGTCTAAGCAGGGACTCCCAGACTTCCCTCACCCCGGACACGTCCTCCAGCTCCTCCGGCGGGACCCCAAGGCGTTCCCAGGCCAGCCGAGAGACATAGTCCCTCCAGCGTGTCCTGGGTCTTCCCCGGGGCCTCCTCCCGGTGGGACATGCCCAGAACACCTCCCTAGGGAGGCGTCCAGGAGGCATCCTGAGCAGATGCCCGAGCCACCTCAGCTGGTTCCTCTCAACGTGTAGGAGCAGCGGCTCTACTCCGAGCTCCTCCCGTGTGACCGAGCTCCTCACCCTATCCCTAAGGGTGCGCCCGGCCACTCTGCGGAGGAAACCCATTTCAGCCGCTTGTATCCGCGATCTTGTCCTTTCGGTCATTACCCAAAGCTCATGACCATAGGTGAGGGTAGGAACGTAGATTGACCGGTAAATCGAGAGCTTCGCCTTCCGGCTCAGCTTCTTCTTTACCACAACGGACCGATACAGCGACCGCATCACTGCAGACGCTGCACCGATCCGCCTGTCAATCTCACGCTCCATCCTTCCCTCACTCGTGAACAAGACCCCGAGATACTTGAACTCCTCCACTTGGGGCAGAGACTCACCACCCACCCGGAGAGAGCAAACCACCTTTTTCCGGTCGAGAACCATGGCCTCGGATTTGGAGGAGCTGATTCTCATCCCAGCCGCTACACACTCGGCTGCAAACCGCCCCAGTGCCTGCTGCAGGTCCTGGCTCGAAGAAGCCATCAGGACAACATCATCTGCAAACAGCAGAGATGAAATCCTGTGGTTCCCAAACCAGGCCCCCTCCGGCCCCTGGCTGCGCCTAGAAATTCTGTCCATAAATATAATGAACAGAACCGGTGACAAAGGGCAGCCCTGGCGGAGTCCAACATGCACCGGGAACAGGTCTGACTTACTGCCGGCAATGCGAACACAGCTCCTGCTCCGGTCATACAGGGACCGGACAGCCCTTAGCAAAGAGCCCCGGACCCCATACTCCCAGAGCACCCCCCAAAGGACACCACGAGGGACACGGTCGAATGCCTTCTCCAGATCCACAAAACACATGTGGACTGGTTGGGCATACTCCCATGAGCCCTCGAGGACCCGATGAAGAGTATAGAGCTGGTCCAGTGTTCCACGACCAGGACGAAAACCACACTGCTCCTCCTGAATCCGGGGTTCGACTATCGGTCGGGGCCTGAGCCATTCTGCAAAATATAACTATGGCACAATTCACACTTCGTGTAGCTCATTAGACCCAACCTTCAAACAAAACTATAAACAAGAGGTGTGTTAGTTTTTATGTTGTTAGCCCCTCCCTTCAGACAGATATAAGGCAGTGTCCACCAGTGATCTGACCAGAACTGAAGGAGTGGCTTGGATGAGCAGAGAAACGTCTTCACTCCAAAAGTTTTGTCCAGTTGACAGATTAGAATATTTCTTTTGCTGTGAATCGTACCTGGGCGACTGAGGGATTACACAGACATTTAATGGAAATAGAAAGTGCCACTTCAGAACATTCTCCACGACACACTGTGGAATATTTTGGACAAAGGAACAACATTTCCATGGAAACATGCAGGCAAAGGCCCTGCTCCAGGCCAAATAAGAGTCAGGTTTGTGGAGATGCAAGCCCATACACAAAATTAAAGGAAAACAATTGAAAATAAATGAATATTTAAGCCTATTTTGGCAATGAATAAATAAATAACATACTGTGCCTTTAAAATGTTGTCCTATCAAAAAGATGCCTGCACTTTTTTGACCAACCACAATAATCTAAGGACATTAAAGCTTGAGGTAGAGATCAAATCACATGTGTGGTAGAATTTCTATTAACTCCAGTCTGTTAAGTGTATAATGCAGATTGATGAATATCTCTGTAATTACTGGGCCTATCCACATGAAACAATGACTCGCTCAAAGTTCATTGTCTTTCCTGTTCGCACAAATGAGCAAAAGCTAAACTACTTTTTTCACAATAGCTTTAAAAAGTACAAACAAAGGTCTGTGATTCATTCATTAACCAAGTGTGCACTTTAAAGACAAAAGCTTAAAATAGCCCTGTGTCTTTCCAGGGTACACGCTCAGAAGTACTTTTACTTCTTCTTACTCCTTTTGAGCGTTCTATGGCTTTGGCAATTTTGTATGGAATGATTTTACTCTTTCTACAAACAGCTCCAATCAACTAAAACTAAACAGCAACTAATGATTTGGTTATTGTATTTGCTGCAATGAAAAAGCTGTAAAAATATTCTTGTTTTTTGACTTAGAAAGAAAGAAAAACACACAAGTCCTTTCTTATGGTTTGCTGCCCTCTAGGGACCAATTTGATGTTTTTTTGTGTGTATTGCAAATGCATTTTAATGATCAAAAATATTGCAATAGACAGGTTTAAGATACATTGTTTTTATAATTATTGTAACTAAGCATGAAACGACTTTGATGAATGATTTTAGCAACCATGCATGTTCCAGATACACCCTTTTTAAGCTCCTATCAGAATCCCAGGCTTTTTACTGTCAGCACATCGCTGTCATCCTCAACCTCTAATCCCTTTACCTCTCCCTCTCTATCTCTCTCTCTTTCACCCACACTCTTTTTTTACTTCTCTCTATCTCTGCTCCCTTCTCTCTCATCTCTTCCTCCACTCTCTCACTCTCTCTCTTACCTTTCTATCTCTTTCCCTCTTCTCTCTCCCTCCTCTCACATCCTCTAAGGGGCGTGCATACTCTCCCCTCCTGTCTTTACCTCCTCTGTTACTGCTGCAGTGGTAGTACTTCCTCTCTCTCTCCTCTCTCCCTCCATCTCCCTCACTGCTCTCTCTCTCTCCTCCTCTGCTCTTGTTATAGTGGTAGTCCCTCTCCTCCTCCTCTCTCCCCTCTCTTTCCCTCCTTAGCTGCTGCTCAGGTGGTATTCCCTGTGCTGTGCTCATCTCTCCTCTCTCCCTCTCCTCTCCCTTTCCTCTCCCTCCTCTCTTTCCTTCCTTTGCTCCTGCTTTTGTAGTAATATAGTCCCTGTGCTCCTGTGTAGAGCTGCTGAGCGGGCTCACTGATGCATATGGTCCCTCAGCTCGTCTTCATGTTCTCTTTGCTCCCATCTCCCATCCCTCTATCTCTTCTCTTCCCCTCTCTCTCTTTTACCTCTCTCGTTCCCTCTCTTTTCTCCTGTCTTCCATCTCCTCTGCTCCCATTTCAGTAGTAGTTGTTCCTGTGTTCCACTCTAGATAGTACCGCGGCTTCTCTCTCTCCTCCTTCTCTCTCTTTCAGTCTCTCTCTCTCTTTCTCTCTCCCTCCCTCCCTTGCGTCTCTCTCTTCTCTTCTCTATTCTCTCATCCCTCTTCCCTCTTCTCAGTAGAATAGTCCATGTGCTCCCGTGTGGATAGCAGTGGGTTCTCTTCTCTCCCTCACCTCTTTCGCTCTCTCTCTCACCCCTCGTGCTTCTCTTGTCTACTCTCTCTCCCTGTGCTCCCTTCTCCTCCCTATCTCTCTCCCTGTCTCCTTCCCTCTTTTTTTTACCTCCTCTCCTGCTGCTCACATATTGTTGTACTATCCCCTGGCTCCTATCTTCACTCTCTCTCTCTCTCTACTCCCATCTCTCCCTCTCTCCTCTGCTCTCCCTTTTCTTATAGTAGTCTCTCTGCTTCTCTTTCTTTCTTTCTCTCTCTCTCTCTCTCTCTCTCTCCTCTCCTACTGCTCTGGCGGCATCACTAGTAGTAGTCTGTGTGCTCTTCTCTCCTCTCTCCCCCACCTCTCTTTCGCTTTCTCTCTCTCTCCTCTCATCTGCTGCTGTAGTATTAGCAGTAGTAGTACCGGTAATATAGTCCCCATGCTCTAGTTTGGACAGTATAACGGCCTCTCTCTCTTCTCTCCTTCTCTCTCTTTCTCTCTCTCCTCCTCCTCCTCCTCCTCCTTCTCCTCTCTTCTCTTCCCCTGCTTTAGTATTAGTAGTAGTAGTAATATAGTCCCTGCGTGGACAGTGGAGTGGCTTTTCTCTCCTCTCTCCCTTTCTCTTTCTCCTCTCTCTCTGTCTTCTCTCATTCATATATCTCTCTTTTTCTCTCTCTTGTTCTCTTCCTCTCCTCTCTCTCCTTTCTCCCTTCTCCTCTCTTCTCCTGCTTTATTATTAGCAGTAGTAGTATAGTCCCTGTGCTCCTGTGTGGACAGTACAGTGGCTTCTCTCTCTCCGCTCTCTCCGTCATCTCCCTCTCTCCTCCTCCTCTCTCTCCTGTTCCTCCTCCTCCTCTCTTCCTCTCCTCTGCTCCTGCGTTAGTATTAGCAGTAGTAGTAGTATTCCCTGTGCTCGTGTGTGGACGGTACAGCTGCTGATCTCTGGTGCTTGTCGTCTGTCATGTTCTGTGGACTGAGACGAGAGGTTGGGGCTAATGCTGTGGGTGAGTTTAATGTACATGTACTACTGTCACTACTACTTGTACTATTACTTCTAGTACTGCTGCTACTCATGATCCTGCTGCTGTGGCTTCTACTTATTCTTCTAAATTTGGTTGTATGTTTTGTTTTGTGACTTCAAATGAAATGTGGTGACAACTGCTGTGGGTGAGGGGAGTTTCATATACATGTACCACTACTACTACTACTTCTACTGCTGCTACTACTTCTACTTGTGTTGTGGCTACTTCTCCTAAAATCTGCCTAGGGTCCATGTCATGCTGTGTGGCTTGAGATCAAATGTGGGGGCAAAAGCTGTGGGTTAGTAGAGCTTTTAAATACTACTAATGCTACTACTATTACTACTACTACTACTACTACAACTTCTAGTGTTGCTGCTACTTCTAATTCCAAAATCAGTCCAGGTTGTGTGTGGTGTTTTGTGATTTGAAATAAAATGTGTGGGCAAATGATGTGAGTGAGTGGATTTAATTATACTTACGTAGTACTGTCTGTGTAATCCCTCAGTCATCCAGGTCTGATTCATAGTAAAAACCAAAGTTAAATACTAACAATTAAGTACTACTACTACTATTACTGTTATTACCATTTCTACTAGTACTGCTACTTCTAAAATCAGTGTAGGTTACTTCCCATGTTTTGTAGCTTGAAATTAAATGTGGGGGCAAACGCTGTAGGTGAGTGTTGTTTCATAGATAAGTACTACTAACACTACTAGTACTACTACTAACATTACTACTACTTCTGTTACTACAACAAACATTCCAGTCATGTTATCTGTCATGCTTTATGGATTTAGAGCATATGGTGAATGTGGATTCTGTACTACGACTACTACTACTACTACTACTACTACTACTGCTATGACTTTTACTGCAGTAACAGGTTTTCTTATAGGCAAAACAATTAGTATTTCGAGAGCTAAGGCATCGTGGAAAGTTTATCTGTTAACTTTACTTTATTATGTCTTATTAATTAAGTGCAGTACACCAGTGGCTCAGTGGTTAGAGCACTCGTCCACCAACCCGAAGGTCAGTGGTTTGATTCCTGATTGGCATTGTGTCGCCAGGCAAGACACCTCATCCCCTTTGTCCAGTATGAATGTAGTGTGTGTTTGAGCAGGTGGTGAAGGTGGTAATACACTGCCTGGCCAAAAAAAAGTCGCCACCAAAAAAAAAAGGTCACACACTATAATATTCTGTTGGACCACCTTGAGCTTTGCTGTTGCATTGTTTCGATTTCGCTTCTGTAATGTCACAAGATTTATTTCCATCCAGTTTTGCATTAATTTTTTTACCAGGATCTTGCATTGATGATGGTCAAGTCTGACCGCTGCACAAAGCTTCTCCAGCACATCCCGAAGATTCTCAATGGGATTAAGGTCTGGACTCTGTGGTGGACAATCCATGTGTGAAAATGATGTCTCATGCTCCTGATCCACTCTGTCACAATTTGAGCCCGATGAATCCTGGCATTGTCATCTTGGAATATGCCCGTGCCATCAAGGAAGAATGGAATCACAATGCTGACCTGTGGGTCAGCGGATCTGAGCTCTCAACTGATGATGTTTATGTCGAGAGCGGGATTCGAACCGCCAACCTTCGGATCAGTGGACAAACACACTACCAGCTAAGTTACTGTAGATAAGCTTGAATTTCCTGTCTTCTGATATTGCTATTCAGAAATATTAACAGTATTTGTCCACACTATCGTTTACAGTAGTGAGGTGAAGTTCGTGAAAGAACTGAAGGCTCTTGGATTGGATTGAAACCGGATCATTTTTTAAAAGAACCAAATCCTTTTCGTTCAAACTTGTGAACTATGAATTTTTATACTGATTAACGCTGAACCAAGACAAGAATCAGCTCAGAAGCAGAGCAAGCAAGATTTGTGCACAAAAATCATATTTGACAAGATAATAATAGTTAGTTTTAAAGTAATTATTATATTTCTAGTCCAACGTTTTATTTCGAATTGAATAAAACACGTCCACTGTCAGTTTGAACCATTTTAAACAGATCTGAGGCTTGGTCATTTCTCTCTGTGATTAGTTTGTTGATAAAATGACTTATCACTTTGGCTAATGTCATATAAATAAATACAAAAAGACCCAGTGCTTTGAGCGGCTCTTTCACACGAACTGATCCAAACGATTCGGATCCCACAAAGGAGCTGAAAGTCCCATCACTAGTTTACAGTCTGGATATCCAAAAGTATAAGTACCCGAAATCAGTCAAAGTCAGGAAAAGTTTGCTACGTAAAGTTTCTGTCCCAAACTTTTTCCATGGAATTTCAAAAGAAGCTTTGATCCTTCTTTGACTCTTTCCTGCTTTTGATTCAGATATTCAATACGGACATTTTAATGGATCGAGAACTCTTAACTTTGAATCAGAATCGCAAAAGGTAATTTAATTCTGTCACCTGGGAAAAAAGTTTTTACAACTAGAACGTGACCCCAACCCATCTGAAATGATCCAAATGAGTCCGATGAAGATGTTTGGACTTCAAAAACATGCAGTAGTGGAAGGTAACGAAGTACAAGTAGTAAAGTACTGTACTTTATAGTGGATATTTTTACTTTTACTTCACTACATTTGAGAGCAGTATCTGTACTTTCTACTCCACTACATTTTTGAATGGACTCAGAAGTAAAAAGTACTTTTCATACAATTTGAGGTGTTATTTTCACCATGTTTGTGGTAATATCCTGACTAAAAGTTTCAAGTTCAGTCTGTAGCTTTGAGTAAACAAAAATAAATGAGAAAATGATAGTGTTGACCAGAATATGTATCAGTTTTATCAATATCACTACATTAAACACAACTACTTTTTACTCTTAAAGTGCATTTTTAAACAGGTACTTAAATACTTTTACTTAAGTAGATTTTTTCATGTGATACTTTTACTTTCACTTGAGTAACTTTTTACCTCTGTATCTGTGCTTTTACATAAGTAACAAAACTGAGTACTTCATCCACGACTGCATTTATGTTCCTCGTATTAACTGAACATAATTATTACCGCTGTGAAAATGTGTCGATAAAACAGTAACAGCCCAGAACTAAACAGATTGACTTGATTCTGAATGCATGATTCTCTCTGCGTGATTACCCACAATCCTCCGGGAGACGAGGATGGCGTGGTGTGATGATGGTGGAGCAAACTTGAGCCAGGAGAGCTCCTATACTTTACAAAGTGTGGCCCAGTCTGGTGAAAAGCAGGAGGATCGTGAAGTAAGAAAGAGATTGTGTTTGTTTATACTGGAGGCAAAATTGGCTCAAGTCACATTAGATGTTTTGTTTTGTCTGCGATTTTGTATTTTGTTTATGGCAGAATTTATACCTTTAGCAAGCAAAATCACTCTTGAGATATGACTGGACTGATGAAATAAGGTGAGGTCTCTTGCCAAGTGAAAAAGTAAAAGTATGATTGCAAAAGAAAAAAAAAAAATCAATGCTATCAACTGGACAAAAGTTTTAAAGTGAAGAGGTTCTGCCACACATCTAAGCGGCTTCTTCAGTCCTGGTCAGATTGCTGCTGGACACTGCCTTATATGTGTCTGAAGGGAGGAGCTAACTACACTAACACACCTATTTGTTTACAGTTTCTGTTTGGTGAGGTTTAATGAGCTGCACTAAGTGTGAACTGTGCCTGAGCCATATTTTGCATAATTGTTAAGGCCTCTAAAGGATGCTCTCACACCTATTAGCATACTGGCTAGCGCTATTGTTTTCCTTTTTTTTGGTTTAAGTCTGAGGATGGAGTTATAAATAGGAGATAGATGCCCCCCAGTCCTGTTCAAAGACGGGTTGTCTTTCTTTAAAAAAATAGCTTATTTAACTTCCTTCTCAAACCATTTCTTTTCTTTGGCTAATATCTGTTCCTCATTTTCTCAGAAGTAGTGGTTAGTGGCTTTGAGATGGAGATGCACAGCAGACTGGGGCCCCGAGCTGCTCTTGCGGTGGTGTTGGTACATTCTGTTTTGGAGTGGCTGTTGAAGTATGATAGTTGAACCAGCAACTATCATCTTTTGCTCTATTTGTTATATCAACTTTGCGACTTACTTGTACCTTTTTTTATACCTTGCTTTGCCTGGAATGTTTCCTTCATATTTCATTAAATGTAGCATATCTTGCATTTATTAAATCCCACGTGTTTTTCATGTTTAAAGAGGGGGTATTATGTAAAATAAGGAGCTTTCTACCATGTTATAATGCTGTTCCCTCATCAAAAAACATGCCTCAAGAGGTTTTAAATCTCATCCATACATGTTTTGGTAATCTGGCAAATGCAAGCACAATTCGATTGTGACAGAGCTCTGAAGGGGGAGTGAGTTAGCGTGTACAGCAAAGAAAGGAGGGACTCAGAGGATCAAAAAATTAACCTACATCTGTTCCTTAGTGCCTCTCTGTTCCCTTTGCTCGCACTGAACTAGGCAAAAAGGCTTTTGTCCACTCTGCACTTTATGTATGGAACATGTTGCAGAAAAACTGGAACTTGACGGAGTTGATTTCCTTGAATGCTTTTAAATCTAAACTGAGAGGTCTCGAGGCTGACTCCATAACATGCACTTGTTTTTTATAATCTGTTTGTCTTTTCCTGTTATCTTGTCTTTTTGTAATCACGTAACTGCCACTTGACCAGGACTCCCTTGAAAAAGAGGTTTTTAATCTCAATGGGACTTTCCTGGTTAAATAAAGGTTAAATAAAAATAAATAAATAAAAAACTGAATTGTGAATTTTTGTGAATATAGCTTTTCAAAGCAATAAAAGGTAACAAGGTGATATAAATAGTATGTTATGTCTTGGCAAATAATCTGCATTCTTACTGCGAGCGGGGTCGCCTCTCCGCAGATCTGATCTGTAACTTCTTTGGTAAAATTAGCTGTTTAACTGTCAGATTACAGATGTGTTGACCTGGTTTATGGTTAATATCTCTGTAATTACTGGGCATATCCACATGAAACAAAAACTAGCACAAAGTTGAGGGTCTTCAGGGTTTTTTCACAGTGGCTTCAGAAAATGGTGCCATCGTTCCACCCCAAAGATGTGATTGCTGTCAGCCAATTGTTGTTAGCCAATAAGATTAATATGACAAGTTTGTGGAGCCAATTACTAAGACATAATAAACATTTGTGGATCATAAATTTGGATATTTCTTTCAAAAACACTGAATCTCCCATAGAGTAGCCCCTGTACAGTCCCCTTCCCTCCATCTGAAACTATGACATCATCAGATACTACAGCGTGAACACGAGCTACTTAAAACAGCTGGTGTTTGTAAGAGCATATTTTTAATCAGCTTGAGCGCTCACTCTTCCACAGCTTCTATCTTGTGTAATTTCCATGTATTGACTTTTTTCCCACTGCCAAACAAAATGGCGTTTCTTTCTTCCTTATCTCTCCATTGTACCCTCGGCCTCTCTCCAAAGCAATCCCAAACACGTTCATTTTCTATGTCCCCCCACCTGCTAAGCTGCCTTTCCTTTGTGTCTTCCTGCCGTGTTTTTGTCACTATTATCTGAAGCACTGTGGTAAATTATGTACCCAACAATAGCTAACTGACAGCGCAAAGCTAGCACAAAGCCAATATTTCTCCTCTTTTTCCGATCTTTTGCCATATCATTCAAATGCATTGGTTAAAGCCACAGTATGTAACTTTTTAGCCAAGAAATTTATTCAAATAAAAGCTTTTTTTTGTTGTTGATGTTTTATTGCATTAAAATATGTAGAAAAATATGTTTCCTTACTCCACAGTGGGCTTGCATCTCCACAAACCTGACTGTTCCTTATCTATATTCTTCCACAATATGGCACATAACTTTCTGTTTCCGTGGATCCCAGATTCAGAAAGTTTCACACTGTAGCTTCAAAGGTGACATCTCCATTTTTTACTGTTTTAAAACTTGAAAAAATAACTTAGTTTAAACCGTTTACCTTATTGATTCTGGCTTTTCAGTGAAGCTAACAACTACTAGCATGCTAACGGCAAAATTACTGATTCTCTTACAACAAAATGCTTTCTAGTTACACGCAGACGGTACACAGCAGCAGACTTATTTCACCTTAAGACCTGGTTATACAATATGTCTGAGCTGGAGCGAGACAAAGTTTGCTCAAACACTTGCAGAAAAAAATGGTCCTTTAACTGTGAGCATGAAGTTTGTTGTGATCTATATTTTAAGTTTAGCCGTTAGCTGGTGTGAGGGTTAGCTAATTAACAGACATAAAAAGATGGAGGATACAAGCTTAATGCATGCTATAATGAGTACTATGGAACTTTTCCCATTGGCTATCATTGGGGTTTTTGAAAAAGATGAAAAACTAATTGGTCGACGCTGAATTTCAAGTATTACCATCAGTTTGTGCCTTTGAGCAATAACGTTGTGGGTTGGATTCTTGAGGCGACCAATCTCTGTAAGTTGGGTATGTATGTGTTTTTTGGAAAAAAATTTTTGGGAAAATCTGTTTTTAAAAATCTCAATTTATTATTTTTTTTTACTGATCTACTCATTTTAATCTAGTTTATTTCATATTAAGCATATATAGTTGTGCAGTTGGTAGAGCACTTATCCACTGATCCAGAGGTTGGTGGTTCGAATCCCGCTCTCGACACATCATTGATTGAGTTTTCAGATCTGCTGTGGTTGGTGGTGCGATTCTAGCCCCAACAGATGAATGCTATTGTTGTGTCCTTGTGACCATTTACCATATATTAACTACCTATCCTAGAATAGAATGACGGCTCTCAGCCTTTTTTGTTTTCATATACAGACATTTTGTATAGTTTTTTTTTTTTTTTTTTTTTTTTTTTTTTGATTTTAGGTTGTAGAGTTGTGAAATTAAGCAAACATTTATCAAATCAATGTTCATATTTCTAATCAATGATCAGCTTGAGACTTTTTAATCAAGAGGTCGACAGTAAAAACATTGGAGCAAAGTTTAGACTTTGGATGAACAAGTTTTAAAACTATTAATTAAAAAGTAAAAGTAAGAAAGAATTTTGATAAAAAAATAAATTGAAAAAGAAAAATTGTCTTTGATGATTTATGATAACAAACGAAAGAAAATTATGATTGTTTCTGTCATGCCACCCAGTCCTACAAAATGGTTTTGTATTTTGTTTTTTAAAAGTGGAGTATATAGCCTGCACTAAAGCCTTAACCTGCACATGCAAAACACATTTTAGTAAACAAGTTTTTCTCATTCTCATTTTTTCATGTAAAAGCTCAGAACATCCAGAATTCATACTTAGATCACGGTGTTACATTTTATTGTTTTGAAAATGCTATATTTACCGTATATTAACACGTTTTATAAGTTTTATTTTCGTTTTTGACGCTCCCCTTGCTCCCTGCACTACGTCACTCCCCCCTTCAGAGCACCACTAATGAATCAGGTTTGTCAGGTTGTTGTGCACAGTTTTGTATCATGTTTTTGTATATTTATGGAGAACTGTCGCGTGGGAGTATGGGTGATGGAGGCTTGTGGACTGAATCTTACAGCTAACCCTAAGAAATAGGGTCCAGAGATTGCAAAATTACTCAAACGTGCATACATAAAACCTCTTCAGGCATGTTTTTGATGAGAGAACAATGTTATAACATGGTAGAAAGCTCCAACACCCCCTCTTTAAGTTCTACAAAAACAATGCTTAACCATTTAAACTTCTTCACTACTTTTTCCAACAAACTTTTCTGTCAAGACAAAGAAAGTAAACACACCTGACATCACTGGATCCTCATCAGTGATTATGGTTGTACCCGCACATCGCCCCCACTCTGTCGCCCCCGGCAACGCGCAAACAACCGCGGACGGGCCAATCTATACTGCTCCGCAATTAAACACAACACCAAGCCATTACCGGACTAATTAGTGTCTGTGTGGATGGTACCCGTGAGGGGGAGGACAGGAGAATGGAGACGATTAGCTGTTTAAACGCTTTAGAGGAGAGCAGGGGGATCGCGTGTTGTCTGTGGAGCTGATGTATAACAGGGAGGAGCTGGACAAAGGTTAAATAGTGATAGATGAATTGGCATTGTTCAAAGTCAAAGGTGGCAGCGACCGTGCAATTAGCAGGGTTTAATTTGATGAGAATTTGTAGTTTTGTTTTAGGATATGTTCACTAAAACCAGAACTGGACCAGATCTGCACTAAACAGGATTAAGTAATACATTTGGTTTATATAGTGCTAGTCAAAATTTCTTTACAGAGCATTATACATTTACTCCAATCTGCAGCATCGGCCCTTCACACACCACTTTTATACCAAGCAAGGTGGGTTAAGTGTCTTGCCTAGAGACACAATGACAGTTTTCTCCACTGACACCCAATCAAATATTAACCAGGCCCAACACTGCTTAGCTTTTAAGATCTGATGAGACAAGAAGGCTTTGACAAGGAGGTTTTGGCCACTAAATAATCTTTCTAGGTCATTGGCACTACATAATTTTCCAGGTGGAAGGTCTGACACCCGTTTAGGTCGATGGAGATGTTATCGCTTTGCTTTGAATCGTCCAAATTATGGCGTTAAATGTATCTATGTTGCATTTGTTTTACTGAAGACTAACTATTCTTACTGTGATCATAGTCAGTCACGTTAATCCATACTTTCTTTCTTTCTTTCTTTCTTCTTTATTTGTCAGGGACCGTGTACAAGTCAATTAATATTACAAAAGAAAAGATGATTTGTACCAGATTTAACTACTGCTACTTTCCGTCTGCAGTCTCTGTGCAGGTGAACACACATTAAAAATACATTACTATTCCATTACAAGATCAGTTCATCATTAACATTAGCAGTAAAATACTTTAAATGTCCCCATGTCCAGTGCATGATGTTTCCTAAAGTCCATACAGTTATTAAAAATCATTATGTGCAGGTTTTTGCAGTGAAACAGAACAGTTCAAATGATGACTGATTACTATTACTTTTACTTTGGGGAGTATTATGCAAATGCTATTACTGCACGTTCTTGTAATCTGCCACAGAGGTTCAGGGCTACTCATTATCATGTAAATTAAAATGTACATCAAACCTCCCCTTTAACTCAAACCGTAACTACTTGAAGTAATTAGACAGAATAATAGTGCTCTTGTATTCTCTCTTCTTTTTTTTTTTTTTTTTTAAATTGGAGCAGGAACCAGTATTTCTATATGTATCGGATGCTGTTTTTGTCTTTCAATCTGGCACTTTTTCAATCCCATCACATGATTTCTGATATTTACTCCACCGCACCACAAAATGTTTGATTGATACGAAATAAAAGCCCGTTTGTGTTTGAGTGTTGCATTGTGCGGTACACAACGAAATGATTGGTAATTATGCGGCAGGTTGATCAGGTGGTATTTCGAAGGCGGCAGTGGAGAAGTGCATCATTTTCTTCCCTTATCCTGTCCTTTTGTGTTTGGAAGTGAGTAAGATTCTCCACTGGTAGATAGCGAAAAGGTTAAAGTGGAACCACGAAACTGTGTATATAGTGTTTTAATGGCATTATCTACTGTTCCGAGTCATTTGGGGCAATTTTAATTCAAACTAGGTGAATTAGCAGCTTCGTGTTAGGACTGATACAAGCCTGATCTGTCATGTTTTCTCCTGTGATATATATTTTTTCCTCGAAAGCAGCCATATTTGTTTTGATATGTTTTGATTTGTTTTGACTATGCATATTTCTCACTGACTCATCCAACTGTCAATCACACCCATCTGTTATAGCTGAAAAACTCTTCTCTTTGGGTATAAAAGTACACCTGTGTTTTGCTTCACTAAGATGTTTACTATTCTTCCTCCAACTTGCTTTTTGTGAATGGATCTTGATTATAATGATGTCTACAGATTCTAGGTAGGCTAATTTTCAGTCCAACCAGCTCCAGCCTTTTTATATCACCCTGGTAAATGATAAAATGGTAAACGGACACTTTTTATATAGCGATTTTCCACCTTCAAGGCACTTAAAGCACTTTACATCAAGGAACCAATCACCCAGTGTCTTGGCCACGGACACAAACACAGCATTCATCTGTGGGAGCTAGAATCACACCACCAACCTGTGGGTCACTGGATCTGACACCTCAACCACTGATGTTTATGTCAAGAGCGGGATTCATCCCAATCTTCTGATCAGTGGACAAACACTCCATCAACTGAGCTACTGTCGCCCCTGGTAACCAATCTGTTCATTTCAATCATCACGTCAAAAAGTACGCATCTATGTCCATATTAAAGTGATCTACCGTATCATATCATGTAAACTCGAAAGTCATCCGTTTTGATAGTCTTCGGTATTTGTTTTTTCCAGTAAATGATGGGGTCATAAACGCCTCACATCTGGGACCGTCGTAACAAGAGCAGCTGCCATATTGGAGCTGCCAAAGACTTGTTTACTCAGTTAGCACTGCGCTGATGGGCCTCAATAAAACAGCCTATAGAGAGGGTGAAACTGGGATACTGATGTTTGATAAATATTTACTTCATTTTAGAGCTCAGACTTGTACAGCGTAAGGCGACCGGAGAGCTGGTGGTTTAGATGAAACAGTTACTGAAATTCAAATTCAATGGCCCACACAACAAGCCAGCAGAGGTAGAAGGTAATGAAGCAAAAGTAGTAAAGTATACTACTTAAGGAGAATTTTTAGGTATCTGTACTTTACTTAAGTACATTTTACAGTGGATACTATTTACTTTTACTTCACTACAGAGAGCAGCTACCTGTACTTTCTACTTTACTACATTTTTTAACTGGACTAAAAAGTAAAAAGTCATATGATTTGAGGGGTTAATTTTAACATTGTGACTAAAGTTTTCGATTTCAAGCTTCAGCTTTGAGCAAACAAAAATAAATCAACAAAATTGACAACAAAAATAAAGAAATTTATATGTACTGTATTGTTACTATTGTCCAAAATCTGTTGCATTTTTTAATATCACTACATTTAACACTTTAACAAATTACCAACTGGAACTTCAATACTTTTACTTAAGACATTTTTTACATGTGATACTTTTAGTTTTACTTGAGCAACTTTTTATCTCTCTGTCTGTAATTTTACTAAGTAACAAAAGTACTTACTACTTAACTACTTGAATACTTCATCCACCACTGCAAACCAGCACATGGAACAATTAAACACTCAGTAAATCCAGAAATTCTGTAGGAAAAACAATTTTATGTTACAGACTGTAATATAAACTTGGTGTTTCAAATCCTACTCGCGACAGTAAACATCACTAGTAGAACGGTCAGATCCATTAACCTACAGGTTGGCGGTGCAATTTCAACTCCCAGACAAATGCTGCCCCTGGGCAAGACACGTAACACACGTCGCCCCCAGTGTCTGTGTACACTGGTGTATGAATGTGTGTGTGAATGGGCAAGTGGTTCCTTGATGTAAAGCACTTTGAGTGCCTTGAAGGTGGAAAAGCAGTATATAAAAATGTACCATTTACCAAAGAAATATAGATGATAAATGATAATATTGAAACTAATTTATGCCACTGACACAATAACTCTAAAGCAGGAGTTCCCCCATAAAGAAATGATGCCATTGCTCCAAAAATTCCTGTTTTTGCCAACTCCCAATATACACCCACTGCTCTGTACCTCCTTTGATGTCAGTTTTTTGGGGTTTTCTTAATCTACAATACACGTAGGATTCGGCAGCATCCCAAAGCCATTTTAGCACAAATAAAAACCAAAAAAATTCACTGCTAGTGTATACATAGTGTGATGTGCAACTATCCACAGGGGGCGCCATCAGCTTTGTCCTACAGTTGTAGTGGTATTAACCATGTCAGCAGACCCTTTTTTATGAAGGTGTTTAAGATCAATATTGCAATTTTAAATGTCAAAACTATTTTCAAAATGATCCACAAATGTCAGATTATAACTATAGCAGATGCAAGCATAACGGAAATGATTTCAACTAAGATCAATTGTAGTTGGCCCATGCCTTTCTCTGATTGGTTAATTCATCCGTCAGTCACACTCAATGGCATTCGGGAAGACTCGCACTATACAGGGTGTTTTAAAATTGAATTATAAAGGCATTTGATAAGATACATTAAATCTGACATATAGATATATAATTTGATTGGTTCTATTGTGCTCAGTAGTTCTAAAAGTTTTTATTCACATTGCATTTTTGTATTTCAGACATCCTGTTGATTAAAGATGCATCCTTTTGACTGAGCCTTGAAGAAATGGCTACTCCTCACGTGAAGCCACAATGTGTATAGGGCTATGTTATAGATGTTATGAAGATACGGGACAGTACTAAACTAAAGCAAATATAACAGATGAGACTGCAACCATTGATGAGTTTATGCTACAGTGAACATGGTGAGAAATCCAGTCCTGTCTTGATGCGATAATGGTGCCTACATAGAGGTGTATTAAATGTAAAAAAAAAATAAATCAAATAAAAACTTTGGAAACCACTGAGTACAATAGAACAAGTCTGATTAAGAAATCTTATCAATGGCCGTTGTTACATTTTTGTTTAAATTGCAAAGAGGCTTTATGGACACCCTGCGCTTCCCTGTAAAGTATAGAAAAAGCTTGTACCGGGCCACAAAACAGGAAAAAAGTAAAACAAAACATTAATTATTCAGTCTTTATATGACTCATGCATGTGTTTATGGGGTTGGTTTATTACAGCCACAGTGTAAAAGTTCACACAGGGACACACACGAGCCTCTTCTCTATTTGGTCTCTGCTGCTCCACTACTCTAAGCCTATTATACGCAGGCTTCTTATGCTCCACTCACAAAATCGTTCATTTCCAACAGAGGAAACATCAACTGCAAATCAGTTGCCTGCATCCATGCCAGGATTAAAGGATTAAGATTTGACAAAGATTTTGATACAGTGAGTCCCGAGATAATTGTGGATCATTTTGGAAGCATCCCCCGCAAAAATGTTGGAATGTTTTTCCTCAAATGGTTTAAGTTGTAAATCTGAAATGAAGCTGGCACCAAAGTACGTACAGTAGCATAGACAGACACAAGGAGGTATCCAGAAATTCCCAGGTTTGATTCCAGTCTGGACCTGTCTCTTGTGAAATTCATTATTATAGACCTCTCCATAACATGACCCGTGCTGATGCTGTGTGTGAGGTTCATTTGAAGTTCAACATGACAGCATTCATACATGTCTACATATGGACAGCAGACGCTTGCTGTTTTGGGAAGTGACAAATGTACATGTGTGTATATAAATACAGGGTGGCCCAAAAGTCACTGACGCTTCTATATCTTCAATAGATCCTATAATTCTTAAGTTATACTCACCAAATTTTAGCAGTAGGTAAACTGAACCTTCCCAGATTTTTGGCAATATATATGGTTATAATAGTTCACTTACACTTGAACTTATCACTACTTAAACTAGGGGAAGTAAAATAATGACCTTATATTTTAAAATAATGTTTTTTAAGTGTCCACCTTTTTCGGTTTTGCACTGAATAGCCTGATCCAACACACTTTCCATAACATTTGAAAGCATTTCCGGGCTTATGGCTCTTACTTGATCATCGATATTACGTTTTAAGTTGACAAACACCTTTTCTTTAAGATAGCTCCACAGGAAGAAATCGGGACTACTCAAGTCTCGGGAGATCACATACTGTCTTTGAAAATGATTTATTATTCCTCTAATGGCATTTACGATTGGGACATCTATGGTATTAAAATGTTGAGAGTAATTTCTGAATTTGACCCATGTGACTCAAAGCACCACTGTACAATGAGGGTTCGTTCCTCGGTGCTGTATTTGCTCATATTAATGTTGGAAGGGTAGTTCTAAAAGCTCTGAAAAAAATAAAATAAAAATATTTAGAAACAAAAGAGTTATGATGTTTCCTCAACTGTCAGTGTTGTATATATGTGTTTGTGCCAAAAACCTTTGAGGGACCTACTAGTTAAAGTCCAGTTAGCGAGTTAAAGCAGCATACAACAAGCCACTGATTGTTAACACATATTTTTCTGTTAAGTCTTTCCATAGTGTAAAGAAGTGGACTAACCTATGGCATTCGGCTCCAGTCAAACGAATTTGGAGCCAAGTTGCATATTAGGAATTCTGACCATGAGTATCATAGCAACCAAATAGCCAATCCGGACCGAGGCTGTTGTAGGTAACGCTCCTTTCTGCCCACAACGCTGGTTTAGTAGGGAGCGGGCGCTTAGCAACATTGTCAATCAAACCTGTTGCGAACACAAGCGGGAGCAACCCCAGGGAAAAAGGCACCTGATTTGTCTGTTAATAATGTTCATATCTTGATTTATGGACACAATAGCGAAATAAAAATGCCAGAATCATGTAGAGTTGGTTAATACGAACATTTTATGACCAAAATGACGAGGCTCACTGCAGCAGTTACAGAGAGAGGGGGACAATTTCTCAATACAAAGTGAATTGTAGTCATAGTCGATGGAGCTGGAAGCGTGCCCATGATCACTTCCTGTTTGGAAAGCGGCGACTTGCAGGTTAGCTATGTTCATTTATATATAGAGTCTATGAGTCTTTCATAGCATAAGCCTGTTCTTTATATTCTTGATGTTACGAGATTTGATTGACTTAGTTAAAGCTGGTGGTGCAGAGTGTGGTATCTACATTGTAACCTCCACAAATCCACAGCCAAACGCAAAGGATTTTTATTTGGATTTTAGAACTGATTTACTCCAACATGCACCAACTTACTAGCAGTTCATTCAACATTTTCTACAAGAGCTGTCCCACTTCTAGGCTTAGTAATCCCACACATTAAAAATAAAAATGAACAGTCTTGGTTTTAGCATGTAAGAGCAATTTCAAGGCCAAGGCCACTCCAAATTCAGTCCAGGGCAAGTTTACTTCAGTGTAGCTACAACTAACTGCTTCGGGGTAGACGGAATCTTACCCAAGGACACAAAAACAGTAAACAAACTAATATTTATAACACAATGAAACAAATTGCATTAAAAAAAAAACAATTAACAAAGGCATTTAGCTGTGTCCAGGCGTCTAAGACAGTACAAGGATCCAACCTTATTCCTCTGTTTAAATGCATATTCCTTTTATGCATAAAATATGTTAAACCCTTCATTCAGCCGAGCAGCGTAACTCACCTGTTAGCTAACACCGACAGTGCTAACGTCATTAGCCTAATCACTGGTGCCATATTCTCCACCCCATCTCCGGCAGTTCAGAGGCACACAAATGAAAGGATTAGAAGACGAGAGAGACAGACAGAGAGAGAAGAGAGAAAGACAGACAGAAGAGATTAGAGAAGAGAAAGGAAAAAAGAGAAATAAATGGATAGGAGAGAAGAGAGAGGAGAACAGTGAGAAATACAGAGATATGAGAAAGATAAACACGAAAGAAGAGACAGAAAGAAACCATATTTTACCATTGTACTGGTCCAAATGGATGTGTGGATCACGGAAAGGCCCATGGAGCAGCAAAGTGGCCGATAAATGTGTTTCTAGAAGACTGACTTGGTGTGATTGTAATAAATGTCTGGAAATTGGATGTGAAGAGGATTTGATGGGGAAGGAATTATGTGATCCAAAAATAGCAGTTATCTTCAAAAAATAAGTCTGTGAGGGAAAATTGGTTCCTTTATATTGGCATACTTAGAATTCAGGAATGGTGTTATGTATAGAACAGTTATTGTACTTCTTGCAAATGTGTTTTTTCTTTTTTCTTTTTTTTGTTTGTTTGTTTTGTGTGGATGACTTACAAAGAAGGATGGGCGATATAGCGGTTCCACTATTAACCAATATTTGATATTTATATTTTTTCATGAGTAAAAATAGAAATATAAGAGTGTCAAATGGTCGTATGTTAAGCTATTTTGTGATCTTTCAACTCAGATTTTAAAAAACGAAATATCATTACCAGCAAATATTGTTTTTTGGCTATAGCAGCATCGACTCAAAATATCCATATTGGCTCATCCCTATTTACAAATACACAGAGCTTTCAATTATTGTTGTTAAAATATCTAAAATAGCTACCACCACTGACTAACCCACAAAATCTAAAATACCGTGTTTTGTTTTATAGGAAAACAGATAAACTATTGTAATTTGTCATCATGCTTTCTACATTTTACCTGATTAAGAAATGTGCATAAAACGTTTGAAGTAATATATCACAGCTGAAAATTAGGTGTACCACAAGGTTCAATGCCAGGACCACTATTGTTTTTGTGAATTGTAGTTTTTATGAGAGTATATCCTTCCTTGTCGGTTTAGAAGTTGATATTTTGATGAAACTTTATTGATTTAAAACATAAGATTTTAATAAGATGACATTTGCACAGTGGATAAATGGTAGTGGTATTTGTTGTGAGTACAGTATATCCTCGAGCTATACACCTCAATGTATGTCTGTATGAAAATTTCAATGTGACTATGTGATTGTTGGTATTTAGAGCCTGATAACCATGTCGCTGTCAGTTTGTCCCAGGGCAACTGTGGCTTCATCTGCTCACCACCACTAAGGAATAAATGGATATCAAATGGTGTGTACATTGTCTTGTTTTCGTGTACTGACATAATTCCGGTTTGCGGGCCTATTTTTAAAGCTGTTTTGGAGCTCAGATGCCTTTCAGCGCTGCAGGGGGATGAGGCTGTGTCAGTGTATGAGCTGTGGAGATGGAGACAGGAGCCTGGAGCTACAAACTGAGCTGTTCATCTCGGTGTTTTCTGTGGGCTTTATTTAGTTGCGTTACTGTGACGCATGCTGCCAACAGACTGTGAGTATGTGATGACTGAATACGGTGGAGGCAGTAAAACAATGGGAATGAAAAATATACCATCTCTTTGTTTATGTAGGTAAAGGGACCCCAGTGAGTAGGAAAGGGCTTTCATGCTTGGATTTATAGTTTAATTTTATTAAAATTAACTCTGGGTATTAAAGGGAATAAATTATACATTATTTCTACTGTTATGGAAGTTAATTGATACAAATTTGGAGACGTCCAGGAATAAGATTTATCAAAAAGTTCAACTAAAACAACAGGATTTACTTCATTTGACATTTCACTATCAGCCAGGCAGCTTGATCAGGGCTTGTGTTGGTGACTGTAACTCCCATTAAATGTAGTAGTGGCTGGACATGTTTTAGTGGCATCACCAAAAAAGACCCATGGCTTC